>NC_031783.1:4685827-4806220 GCF_001522545.3 Parus major
TCTGCTGCACTGGTGGAGGTGCAGTTTGTACATTTGCTCAGGACAATGTCATGGCTTAGCAAATGTGCAGCATGGAGAGACCACTGATGGCTCCAGAGGTGAATTGTAAAAAGCTGATGCTTTAGAAGTTGTCATGGGAAGAAATAATAGATCCAGGTTTGAAAAGGGAACATGTGCTGGGCTGGACCAGATTTCCAATCACCTGTTTCTTGTGTTAGAATAAGTACCAGTGCCCTGACCTGTAAAATGTTGTATGTGATCAAAATAGAAGGGCTGCTTTAAACTCATTTTTCATTTGTATAATACCTTACACAGAGCTGTTGAGACTCAGGCTGAGATTCTGTACTCCATTGTTTGTACCTTAGTCTCCTACTGCATTAAAAGGATTTCTTTTTTCCCTCCAGCATGTACTTGTCTGTATCCTGTTTGTTTTTCTGCCTTATTCTGAAGCAACACAAATCAGCCATGGTTGGGAACAAAACAGCAGATAGGATAGGAAAGTGCTTGGAAGCAATACAGAGAATCTTGTATTCTCAGTGTCTGAGGTCAGAAATGAAAACTTGTTTGTTTTGGGGGGATGATCTCGTTTTGTTCTCCCCTCCTCATCCTTCCTCCTGCCCCAATCCCCAAACCAGTCATATTGTCAGAGCCCTTTGAAGAAGATTTATTCTTATGGAAGATGGAGAGTAGTTTAAGAGATGACTTCATTTAAATCTATATCTCTCCCTCAGAGAGTGTCTCTAGTGTCCTTAAGAAGAAAGTAGTAAAGCATTGTTTACCTCTGACAGCTTTATTAAGAGATTAAATGTTAACTTTTATGTGACTCTTATGAAATTGGTGAGCTAGAGAGCAACGAGTCCCTCCAAAAAGCTCTTGCCTGACTCGGTGAGGGCTGCCCTGGTGCAGTGCTCAGGGCACCTGTGCTGGGTGGAAGGCATTCCAAAAGCTTTGACACAAGGAATACAATCAGAGAAAAGTGTGCTGGCACAGAAAAAGGCCTGGATGTAGTAAAGTAGTATATCTAAAACATGTCAAATCTGTCTCTTTTAGCTTTCAGTAGAAGCTTGATAAATGAGCACCTGAACAGAACACATTGATTAATATTCAAGCTCTAGCTGACTGGAACTGATCCTGTTTTGGGAACCAAGGCAGGCTACAGCCAGCACACCACCTCAGGCAGAAAGGAGTAACTGTGTGTATCACTCACCTACTCACTGTGTATCTGTGTGCCCACATACCCAAACCCTTGCTGGTTATTTCACAGCAGCTAAGCTGCAGTACCTCTCCTGTTTCACAAACATGAGGAGGAACAACTTAAGTTCAACCCATTCATTTCAGCTAATGCATTTAGAGGTGTTTTCTGCTGCAGGCTAGGAATATGAAAACAGCAGAGCTCAGGCACTGAATCGTAGCTAAATAATGCATCCCAATCCTTTAGTCTTTCTGCCTGTGCTGTGCTACTTAATCTTCTGAGGACTAATGGGTTTAGGAGTAAGAGGATGTCTGGATGAGTCATGACAGAGTGTTGGTATGGAGAGTCAGTTTTCCCTCTCTAAAACAAAGCTTTATCAAAATCTACGTGCCACTGCATGTAAGCCAGTGCAAGTGCTACCTGTCCCTGTAGTGTCACATGCATATATGTACATTATACCCATGGTATATGTTCAACAGCTCTGAGAGAGGCAGAGGTGATACATTGGCACTGCAGGATCCTTGAGTCCCAGTGGAAAATGGAAACATTTCCTCTTGCCCAGAGTACAGTGTTCCTTGTTGAAACAAAAGCCCCAGTTCTCTTGTAGCCTGATTTTCTCCACATCTACTTGCAAAAATTTGTATCTCATAAAACACTATTATTACATGTAACTCTTTCCAAATGACAAAATTCTTCCAAAATTGTAATAATCCTGGCCCACCTCTACAAAAATGAGCAATTGGATTTAGAGGGAAGAGCAGAATCAGCATCTGAGTCAATCCTGGCTATAGTATTCCAGTATGGTTCTAGGGCCTGCTGCACTACTAGAAATACCATTCTTCCCCTTATTCTCTTATTTAACTTAGGATCTTATCTTTTTAGGATCAAAGAACATCATCTCCATACCCAAGAATGCTCTTGGTGGTGTAAGATGTAGCATAGAATTCTCCCCCTGAGACTTTATGGGACTCTGTTCAGGTGTCAGGCTAGTTAGGAAGTGATGCACTGCTCAGTAGAAACAAATCTGAACCAATTCAGAGGAAATATATACATTGGAATACAGTTTCAGAGCCCTCATGGTTCCTGAGGGACACTGCCTCTGCCAGCTCAGGTGCCTGTGTCCAGCTGGGCAGGTGAGAAGATGCCTCGTGGTCAGCACAAGTGGGAACAACCACACCAAGGGAAGGGCAGGGAAGGTTCAAACCTTCCACAGTTCAAACCTTTGAATTTCTGCTAAAAGACAGGAGCTGTGCTTATGTGAAGCATTTTATATTTGATGTGAATGTTGAGAAATAGAAGCATGCGTCCACCTCAAAGCAGTCACAGATGTACTCTATTCCTGGCAGTCAGGCTTTGTGATCTCTAAGAACAGCTTTCCCATATTCTTTTACACATGGGTAGTTATTGTAGCTATGTATGAAGAGGAGTGTGAAAAAAGAGAGAGATATGGAATGGAGCTTTTTTCTTTTTCCCTGAGCCAGCAGTGTGAAGCCAGGGAGCTGTGCTCTGCTCTGTGACAGGTGTGCTCTGGGCTGGTGTGTTTGTGTGTCTCAAAGAAATTGCAGAGTGACAAGCTGAGAGATAACATGATAAAGAAAATCATATATGTTTTTTCCTGAATGGAAAATTGACTATTTTATTTATTAACATAAATGGGCTTGACATCGAGTTTTATTTTTGACTCCATTGTCTAAAAAGCCCTTACAACTCTCAAGGCATCTTCTCATCCAGAGTTGTTTATAAAAAACAGAAATCATTGCTTCCAGGCTGTGATTCCTCTGACCTATTTCAGATGTGCCTCTTTGGACAAGAATGATCCATGCTGTAGTAAAAGTCTTCCAGTGGTTACACAAGGATAGCTAACTGAGGTGTCAGTGTCTGCTCAGTAAGCAGCTCCGATTAGGCGAGATGAATCCCCGTGTGACTGAGGGATGCACTGAGTCAACTCAGCGCTGTTTGCAGCAGTGGGAGGATCACAGGTGTGGGGCTTTTCAGGTGCTGGTTAACTCCATGTATCAGTGTGTCCCTGGAGGCATTTGTTGTTCTCCTTCCTGCATACTTAGGATGGCTGCCAAGAGCTGCTCTGCTTTGTTTTCCTGCCTCCACGGCGAGAGGAGCGGCATAATGCAGCACCGAGCCTGGAGCCTAATTTGTAGAGGCTTCTGTGTGAACTTAGGACAAAACTTACTTGCCCTGTCAGCATCCTCTGCACTGCTGAGTGTTTAGAAGCAAATGTGATAAAGAAAGTAGAAATGCAATTAACAAAGACCAATAGATACAAAAGCCCAGAGCCAGTTTTAGCTACTCTTTGTCGATGCTGGCTGCCACCGCGCCCGCGCTGAGACACGGAGTAATTGCAAAGTCGATAGCAGCGGCCTGGCTCTCAGTAATGATTTCAAGTCAGTCGTGATATGCTGTGGAAAGCACTGCAGTCAGCTTGGAGTGCTCCTTCTTGCTCTAAGAAGTTTGAGGCAGAGCCTTTTCTCTTTGTTCCAGTGGCTTGCTGCCTGAAAGCTTTGTAGCCTACCAACTCAGGCCATGCATCCCTTTGTCTGCTTCTTCCACAGAGAAATAAAAGTCTTAACCACGCTACATCTGCCTCTTTGGATAGAACTTATCAGTTTAATTTCACCTCTCACTGTAGAGATTTGTCAACCCCTTGACAATTGCTGCCCTCAGGGAGAACCCACTGTGTTTTCCTACAACATTTTGAAGATTTTTGGAAAAGAGAGAGTTCCCAGATTTGGGTTCAAACGTAGTCCTTGACATACAGCATGCTACACTGTGGAGGTCATACAGCCTTTAAACAAAGACCAGAGGAGAAAATCTGGATGTATGTTAATGCCCTAGAGTTGAGCTGCACTTCTCTAAACAGTAAAAAAGTTGGAAAGCATCTGTAAGGAGCACCAGGGACCTGTGGCCTGAGGATTTAAATTTTACACTTTGTGTAGCCCAAGCACCATTTAGTGGTTTGTAATATTTACAGTGCTTCTGGTGTGCAGGGGATATTCAATCTCTTAAGGTCCCATTCAGTGTGCTTTAAAAAGCCTTGGAAACTGTTGTCAGCTATTTATCTGGTCTTGTAAACAAGATCCCAGTGTTTTAGGTTGCTGAAATACTTTTTGAAAGGCCTAGAGCTTTCTGCAGGTGTTTGGTGCAATTAAGCAGTGGCACAGAAGAGAAAGTGTTGTAGGCCTACATGATCTTAGTTTCAATGTAATGTTGTTCCATAAAAATACAAAGGGCTGAGATAATTCTTGATATGAAAAATACAAAGGCTGAGAAGAGCTGTGCAAAGGAAAAGGCAACATTTTTGGATACAGAAAATTCTATGTGGTATTAGTGCTCGTGGTGAGATTTATACTTTCCTACAGAATCATCCCAAATAAGGAGGATCATTTAATACTGTAATATGTTTTCTACAATGGCAAAAAAAAAGAGATTTTGTGACAGCAGTTGGGTCAAGGTAATGTATTTAAGAGCAGAAAAGCAAATTGCTTCCTTGCCCTGAAGAAGGTGGAGGCCAAGTTGGCCATGAGTGCTTTCTCCTCAGTCACTTGTGCCAGTCTTTTGTGTTATTTCTCTTGTAATGAAGGCAAAAATTGACCACATTCACAGGCACAACAGAGGCTGTGTGAGCCAGGATCTGCTTCTTTGGAAGAGACCTTTGGGGATGTGGCTGAAAAGTACTGAACAGAGATTGTGGGGAATCTCCTCACTTCCCTTAAGCTGTTCTGCAGACTGCTGTGCTTGCCAGCTCACTGCACACCTGAATGCCATGTGGCAGCCAAACAAGTGCACCACTTAACTACCTCAATGATTTACCTGAAGCTGTTTCAATGCAGGGTACAGTAATTCCTGTTCACACAGGGTTTTTGTCCTTCTTCCCTGAAATCATAAAGTTAGAAGAGGGAAATTTAATATTAGGAATTTTTGTTGCTAAAACAAATAAACAAAAACTCCTTTATACCTGGCCACGCTGAGCATAACATAAATTGGTTGATCAGGGATTGTGAACTACAAAAATAGTAAATAGTAAATTACTTGTCTTTCCCTGATCCACCATGAAATCCTCATATTGATGGTAGCATATACTTTGAAAATAGTAGTCAGGATGATGTGATTTTCTAAAGACAAGGCGAATGTAATTCCTATGAGCCTGATCAACACAAGATGGTAAATTTGAGTTTAAAATCAGCTGATGGATGGGTAGAATTATGTGCAGCATGAGAAAAAACCAAGACCCCAGAGTCCAGACTACAGCTTTGGGGCTTCAGCTGGAGATTTTAAAGTTAGGTCTGGGTAGGATGTCCTCAGTTGAGGTGAGTTAATCCAGTTAGCATGAAAAAACAAACCTTAAGTTGCTTGAGAGGGTGGGTTGACTCATGACCAAAGCTGTACCTTTGATTTCACAGTGCTTTGTGGCATTTCTGCTTAATTCTTTTAATTTCAAAGAGTTTGTTTCCTTAGGAACTGTCTCATCTAATCATGGTTTCTATCTGTTATGATGCTGTTCTGAGTGCATCAGCCTATTTCAGCCAAGTCTGATGGAGAATTAATAGTTTAAACATGCTTAGTTGAAAATAGCAGCTAGAATTAAGAATGAGTTCCCCATCTCCTTCCCTTCCCCACAGCAAGATTTCCACCAAAGTTTCAGAGTTTACACTGTAATAAATTTCGATCAAATCCCATCACAAAATAGAAATCTCTATGAATCCAGCTTTATTAACTTTCCTGTGCATTCCACTACTTCCTCTGAAGAGAAACAAAGACAACCTCTAAAAAGACATTGAAACATTAGAGGTAAGGAATACTCATTTCCCTGAAACTCTACCTGGACTCCAAATAAAATTACTTTTGTGCTTTACATTTGTCTCTCTGCTGAGGGTGACTTGACTTCTCTGCTAGAGAAGTTTCACAGCAAAATTCCTAAGGTGGAATTTTTATTTTTTTTTCCATTTTTCACCCCCCTGCTACCTTTTCTAGCAATATAGTGACCCTTCTTCCATCATGTAAAAGCCAAATGCTTCTCCTTCTCACTGGCCCAGAATTTAACATTTCTGTTTCCTCTGGAAACCTTTTACTCCTTTGCTGAATTTGGAGCCAGGATAACTTTATCTCTTTTTGACTCAGATCTGTGCAAAGTGTTGGTGAGAGCAGAGGTTTGAGCAGAGCTTTGGTTTAAAATAGCAAACAGTAGTAAAGTAGCTGCTGTTCATTTAAGAGATGATAACAAATGAGGCCTCCCAGGTGTCAGAAATGCAGCTTCTCACTGTTTCTCATCTAAATAAATGATCTAAATAGAGATAGCAATGGTAAACAAGCAAATTCTACTGATAGTAAAAGTATCAGGGAGTAATAAGCCCAGAGCAAACACCAGAGTGTTCAGGGGGTTTTGATCTACTACATCTGCAAATGCATAATTGTCAGTCTTTCTGGCAAAAATAATTAAGATAATAAGCACAAATAAATGTGACTGAGCAGCACTGTATAACACAGATGTTTTAGAAAAGACCTTGAAATGAAATAAACCTGAACAAACAGAACCTTGATCAAAACTTTCAAATGAAGAACTAATGGTGAGCCAGGATACCAAGCAGAGTGCTCCAAAATACCCAGCTCTGAAGGGCTGTTGTTTGGAAATGTGCACCATTATAAGCGAGGTTTTCTGAATATTGAGCACCATTGTGACTAAACAGACTGTCAAAATTAACTGAACATTTCCTTTCCTCGAGTTCTTTTATTTTTTGCCTGGGGCTTAATTTATTTAAGTTATTTTGAACAAAATTCTAGAAACAATTTAGACAACTATGAACAAAAGATTGTTCATTAATTATCAGTGTTTGACTCCTGTGGAATTTTGTAACCTCTACCATAATATTACAGGATAAGTAGGTATATTCTGCTAACCTTTCCACTGCTGCTGCTTGTTGTAAATATCTCTGGAAGCTCAGTCTCATAAGTAGGTGTTTTTCTGAGTCTCTGATCATTTTCCTTTTATCTTCTGACCTTCTCCCATTCCTGTTGTGTGTTTTTTGTGAAGGCCAAGCAGAATGAAGCTCAGTGAGTAAACCATCCAAGAGTAACAGCATTGAGTAAATTCTAGCCAGAATTATTGCACAGTCTTATGAAGATACATTGTATGATTGTAAGAAATTGTCTGATCATGGAGTATCTGAACCCAGATGGGTAAAATAAAACAAATCCATGCACATCTTGTTGTGAAGGGCAGATGCAAAGGGATAATTCAGAAGGGGAACCAAGCTCCTGCTGAGCTGTGTTGTAGAGCCATGTGTTATCCTCACTCTTCCTTATCTGAGGGGTTGTTGGTTGTGTTGGTGTGGTCAGTGGCCCCTTAGAGAGGAAAAGAGAATTGTTTTCTTCAAAGGAAAAGGATCACCCTCCTGGATGAGAAGATAAAAATTGCACTGATAAACTTGTTCATTGAGAGGAGTGAACTGGGCTAAGGAAGAGCATGCCTGCCAGGATATGAATGAAATAATTGGCAAGGCAAATGATTTTGTGCTGAAAATGATCAAAAATAAATAATCTTGTACTCTGCATTTGTAATATGAAGGTAAATGAAGCTCTTAGGTGTCTGAAAAAAAGGCTTCAGAATAGAGAATTTTGTATTGGATTTCTGGTCAGGAAGAGAGAAGTCTGAACATGCTGGCCAACAGAGATGGAAGAGAAAAGAGAAAAAAGTGAAATAGAATTTTGCTGAATACCAAAGTATTGATCTGCTGATATTGCAGGATTTAGTCCCCTGCAGGCTGAAGGCTGTCCTTGTTACAGTGAGGAAAATTCTAAGCAGCTATGGAAGTCCTTTGCTGGGGAATATCCCTGGAGCTCATACACACAGTGCCAGGGAATGAGATGCAAAGGACATTTTCTGATTTTATTGGAGTCTTTTTGGTTTGGCTGAGTTCTTTTCTTCAGGCTGGTTTGTGTTTGTGTTTTTGCAGGCTTTTTCCACAGACACCTTACTCTTGAAAAGCCTCTCATTTTTTGGCATTTTCCTGTGAGGAAACCTCTGTGCTGTGATAATTTAACTGGTGTTTGGTGTTCTGGGTGTAGCATTTCAGACTGTGGATCACTTTTGCATTATGCTGCATTTCCTCTTACCCTCCCACCTCTGATCTGCTCTTGTGAACTCTGCTTAGTTCAATGTCTCCAAAACCCCCACTTTTTGTGTGCAGTGGAAATCTGTGGCATCGTGTAAATGACTGATAATGGCACAATGGTGCAAAGGGAAATAAATGTAGCACAAACTTACGGGGGTAATGACAGAGACCCAAAAACAACTTTGCAAACCCAGTAGGTGCTACAGTGTGTTAGGTTCTTGAGTTTGTTTGTTTGAAATCAACAGCTGAGAGTATTTTTCTCCTCGGTGGCATTACTGGGTTTGGCTGCCCTTCACATATCCCTCTGTACAGAAGCCACAAAGAGCAGCTCAGTAGCCCAAAAGGACTTGAGGACTAAGACAGCTAATTGCCAGAGAACCAGAAAAATGAACCTAGGGAATTTCTAAGTGTAAAAATTTAAAAGTAATGTTAGTTTGGAGCCTTTTAGTTTTCCTTGAAAAGAAGGAAACAATAAATATATTCCTTATAAATTTATATTATGGTTGTGTCTCAGAGCTGCTGTCGTGGGCCAGTGTCCTGTTGTGCTAGGAACTTCAGAAGCATCAAAAAGAAAGAGGAAATCAAAATGGATAAGGAGCAGAAAGATTCTTGGTTAGTCTCCTCTTGTCATTTTGGATCCTTTAGGTGGTATCAGACAGGAGTGAAAAGAGAGGAGATGACTTTGTTATTAATGGGGGTAAGGGTGGGCAGTCTTTTCAGAAGGAAAACTTTCAAAGGAATAAAAAAAAAACAGTTTGAAAACTAAAGATTCAGAGCTTTTCGCTGATATATGACCTCATTAGAGTATAAGGGAAGCAATAGGTGGGAAAAATACTTGCACAGAATTCTGTAGTGGTGCTGACCTAAAATATTGAATGAGCACGGACCATCCTTCAGTTTTGTTTAATTAAAACAAATGTATTGAGGACACAGTGGGATAATCCATCACTGA
The DNA here is from genome assembly GCF_001522545.3 of Parus major. Taxonomy (NCBI): domain Eukaryota; kingdom Metazoa; phylum Chordata; class Aves; order Passeriformes; family Paridae; genus Parus; species Parus major. The sequence continues at coordinate 4,695,096 of NC_031783.1, forward strand.
ATTAATGGGAAGGAGAGACACTTCAGACCTAAATTCTATCTAAGTACACTAATTTTCCATTTTATCACCTTCTAATTTTTACCTAATTGTTTTGTAGAGATGCATTTTCTCTTCTGTTGATACGCCAATGCCTCACAGAAGCCACCCAGACTGAGGCTGTTGGCCTGATCCCAGCACGTGCCCTCCTTTGTTGTCATGGCAATTTAACCACAGGAGGAACAAAATCCATCAGCTGAGCAAGGGGTGGATTTTCACTTTACAAAACTTCCAGAGAAACCAAAGTGGTGAAAGGCATCTGAAGACTGATGTAACAAAATCTGGGGCAGGGGGAGGGACCAGCCCCTTCTCCCTGGCTCCTTGCTGTGCACATAACCCACATAGCTCAGGGATGTCCTTGCTGCTCCTGCTCACATCTCCCAGCAAATCCATCTCTGTGTGTTGGATGGAAGCTGGAGAGGAAATAGGTGCAGATTCTGCATTGTTTCTCCATTCCTGCTGTTCTCATCTCTGAAATCCAACAGGTCTGGTGTTTAGAAAAGCTGATTTTCTCTGAAATGCAAAGTGCAATGTCACTGCTGGTGTGGGGTGTGATGGCTCTGTCACTGATGTAACACAGGGCCATTTTCTGCTGGTGGCTGGGAGCTCTCAGGAAGAGAAACAGAAGAGTTCTGGGTAAATCACAGCATTGCCAGAAAGGTTTCACTTCTAATATTTAATGATTTTCTTTTCCTTAGCCGAGGAATGAGAGCTGTACCAAATTGTAAAGCATATTAAATAATCACAGATTTTTTCAGTCTTTCTAATCTAATGGTGTTTTCTAAACATTATTCTTGGTGGCTTTTACTTCAGATTTCTGCCCCATTGCTTAACTAGAGCAAAAATAGGGTGATATATAGCATAACTAATTAGCAACTGTGAGATAAAAAGATACATGTGCGCTCTACATTTGCATTACACAAGGTTAGACCTTGTAAATTAGATGAAACACCATTAATAATCAAACAAATGAGGTCAGATCCATTGTTCTGTTCATTCTCTGCACTTCTGTTGAGATAATTTTACACTTCTGCTCCACAATTGAACAATTATTAGTTTCCTAAGTGCTACATGAGTTTTGACAAAACAAATCCCCATAGAATCAAAATAAGTAATTTTATATTCAGCAAAAATGATTTTCACATTAGCCTGCATGAAATATTATTCAACCCAATTATCACAATATGTGGACATGTATAATAAATAAGATACAGCAAATCTAACACTCTATGACAGTCTATCAACAGCATTTTGCAACAGAAACATGTAATGATCTTATCTGTATCCACTGAAATGTGGGGCATGAATAAATTGCTTTTCCCACTTGAACTTTTGATACAGTAGGAATGTGTGTCACCACTTCTGCCTGAAGATCTGGTCTTTTCTGCAGGGCAATATTCAGCCCAGAGGATTGTGCCTGTGTTTCTTCTAACAGAATTATTGGATATTGTATGGGTTGGGGATTTTTTGTGTGATTGAGGAGCAGGGATGACTCTTTCTGCAGGAAGGGGATTATACTAATGATGGATTACACCATATGACTGATGGGTAACTCTAGTTCTGATTTATCCTGGATATTCAGGTACCCAGATCCTTGATCCCATGAGGAGCCAGTGTCTGGGCTGTGCAGAGCTCCTTACCCAGCCTTTATTACCCTGGAAACCCATTCTGAATGACCTGACACCTTATTCACACCCAGAGGCACAAGAAAGGTGTCATTTCCTTTTATGCACGGGAATATAATTTTATCTGCACAAAATAGAAGTGTATTAGGAAGCTGTAGATTTGTTATCCCTGCCATTCCTTCCCTGCCTAATGAGGCCTCCTTCATGCTCACCTTCTTCCAGGCCTCTTCATTACTATTTTATTTTCCTTCTCTAAAATGTGCTGGCAGCCCATCCTTCCTTTCTGGTTAGTTATATTTGCTCCACATGTCTCCACTTTTGCCACTTCAGCACCTCTGGGAGCAAAATCAGCTGTTGAACACTTGAGACTTTCCTTTGAAGTATTTTATTTAACATAGTTGAACAGCCAGAGGACAACAGGAGTCAGGATGAAACAAGAAAGAATTTAATGGCCTAATGTTTCTAGGGTAACTTTTCCAGGGTAATGCTTCGCTTTTATTTAATGTGATCTAAAATAATTCTAAAATTAATCTGTTTTCCTCCCTCTTTTGCCCAAAACCCATGTTGTTATTCTCCAATTATCTGTTTTTTATTTTTAAGAATTCTTTCACTGAAAGTTATACACCAAGCCTGTTTTCTTTTATAGTTGTCCTCAGATTACTCATGTCTCAGGTCTTAGGGGTAATTATCAATATTTCTTTAATTTTTCACTGCAAGAAACTCAAATTACCCCAGAGACCAAAGTGTAGAACAACTGTAATGGCACAGTATTATATAAAGTTGTACATTAGAAAAAGGGAGACTGTCAGAGCTCTAGAGCTACATGGAAAAGCAGAAAGGATCTAGATTTTAATTTGCTTTTTTTTGTTTGTTTTTCTGCTGATAAAGCTGTTCTTTGCTTGTAGGACTTTGAAAGTCCTAGAAAAGTGTATTTGCAGTTAGTCCTAAAGGGAAATAGATTTAGGAAGGAATTCATTTCAGTGAGTTCCAGCAGAAGATTTTTGGGACATTGTAATTAGGCTTGAGATGAAAAGCATTGCCAGGAAGCAATTTACCTTTGTTGTGGATGTGTTTCGTGTATTATTGAGTAGCTTCCCACTTTGGAATGTTAACTTTGTATAGACTCAGCACAAAGGAGTCTCATTTTCACACATGTCCTGTTTCAGAGCCCCCAGGTACCTTGAGCAAAAGCCTGACCCTTGCCTCTAAGGGGGAAGTGTTAAAGTCTTAGTGCATTTAATTTTTATTTTGGTTTCTTTCATATGTTAATAGCTGTATGGCCACAAATGACTCTAAATAAATAAATAAATCTTTGTTTTTTAGGGCCATGAACTTTGCCAATATCTCAATTCACAAGTAAGGAGCAGAATGTAAGTGTCTAAGAGAGATTGGAATTGAGAATTCAGTCCTCTCCTCATTGTAAAGCAGGTTGTCTGCCAGGTGAAGGAAGTTTTGTGTGGGTGTCACCAAACAGTCAAACCCACTGTAATCCTGCCTCAATTTTGTGGGGATTTTTCTCTGCAGACAAGTTTATCTGAAACAATCATCTTCTATGATCCAAGCCTTTCTGCATTGTGCATTTTGTGGTTGGCAATAATGTCCATAAAGTGTTATTGCAGTAGAGCAGTAAGTCCCCAGTGGACTCTGGCTCTTGGACCAGTGAGTGACTTCTGTCCTGCAGCTTTTCTCTGTGTTCTGGTGTGCTTCTCTCCCTCACAACTGCATCCATAGAGAGCACAGGAAAGCAATTTTCATTGCACTTTGGTTGGGTTCTTCTTTTAAAATATTCAGTGGGTTCCAAAGCTGCTAGGTTAGGCAAGGTCTCATGCCAGCACAGTATCACTTGTACCCTTTTGTTTAATGAGACTTGTTTCTGTATGAAACCTGGCTAAAAATGATCTTTACAATGTGGTAGAGACCTTTTCCAGTTCATGAAACCTTTTCATGTCTGAGCTGTAAGCCCTCATAGATTGATTTTCATATTGTAAGTGCTGTGATAATCTTAATGTAAAAGCCTAAACTGCATTGTTCTAATTAGAGTTTACCTTTTCATTTTATCAGAATTCAACTGCTGAGCACTTTATGTAAAGGTTCCAAAAGAAACAGAGGTTTAAATCCTCATATCATAGCTTAAGGTCCCCTCAGAGGCTTATTGACTTTCGGAAGTTCACCTACTATGGACTTGTAGTGGGTTCAGAATCCTTAATGACAGTGATGGTAAGGAATAATTCCCTTATGGGAGAGCTGCCCCAGCTAAGAGACAGTCCAGGACGTAAAAGGTTGATTTTGTCAAACACTATATTCCACAGGACCATTTTATCCATGCTGAACATGGTGACAAAAGGACACAAGGGACAGGAGAGGAGAAGAGAAATATGGGGAGGCCACTCTAAAATTACATTAATTAACATAGCTTGAGATTATATTAGGTGTGACACTAACAGTAGAACTCCCATGAATAATAATAATTCAGTGATCAGATGAAGCTGAGGACTTAATATCTCTCCCTGAGAAATAGTGTCTTCTCAATTAGAGATGCAAATATTTAAGAGAAGTGATCTTGTGCAGATCATACAACAGATAGCAAAAGTGTATTGGGGCTGACTGTCCTCTTTCATATAACCATAGAACATTCCTATCTTAATTAAGGAACTTCTGCTGGAGTGCAAGGAATTATTATGCTGTATAACAATCTCAATTTCAAAAATCAAGGTCCTGGTTTGTTATGTTAGTGCCCAGGCTTTACTCAGATTAAGACATAAATTAGAGCCATGGTTTCAAATAAATTTTAGCTTACCTCAAACTAGTCTCCTTTTGTTGAATGAAAACTCTTGCAAATATAAAAGGAAGTGAGTTTAAGAAGTGTCTGTGTTGTACACAATAAATAGAAGTACCCTTAATTTCCTTTTCAGTACCTGTGGTTTCCATCAGCAGGTGAAAAGGCATCCTTAGAGGCTATATCATCAATTTTAAAAAGGAGTAGCATTCAGCTAAACTAGGAGTTTTACTGAAGATTTAAAGTTCTAATGCTCTTAATGCATCTATCTTTCCCTCTAGTTCTGTTTTATCCCCCTAATCTGACTGATTCTTGGATAATTTACTCAGCGGAACTAAAATCAGCTTTAAAAAAAGTGATCAAGGTCGGGAAAACTTGCACTGGGAGTTGCGTGTCCTAAATCATGTTAGAATATGGGATTTTTATCCTTAAACTCAATATAATCCTGCTCCACAAAGAACTCCACTCCATAGCAGAAAGCCAAGGTCTCTATTTCCTTTTCTTCCAAGACATACCATAGCATAATTCCCCAATAAATGGAGATGCCTAAGCGTGTTTGACAAAGCAAACTGTTCCCTGCCCTTTGTGTGCACACAAATCTTCCAGGTGTCCTCACAACCACGTCTGCTGAGGCTCCCCTGGAGGTGCTTTGTGACTGACTCCCTCAATCTACACTCAGATTTATACCAAGCCAGTAAATAAATTGTTGCATTTCCTGTGGTTTTGGACTCTTTGCAGTCCAATTCTGTTCATTTGCAAACTGCTCTTGTGAATATTGAGAGTAATAAGACTGCTAATAAAAAGCAGTTAATATAATATATAATGGGGATACCAATGTAACTTAGAGGGATGGGTTTTGACACAAGAGTTTTTCACAGCTGTGGGCAAAAATAGATTATTTATTTTATTTGTTCTTTTGTTTTTCTTTAGTCTGAATACAGCCTTGTGGCAAAATTTGTATCTCTAATCCCATTTCTCTTTCTCTTGTGTGGTGCAACTCTTGTGTTCATTTCATTTCTGTGTTTTGACAGTGACTTGAGGTCAGGTGCCAAAATGAGTCAATTGTCCACTTCTGAAAACGCTTGTGCATTGTTTTTAGTCAATATTTTTGTTCCAGAAGAGAAGCAATTGAAGATGAACCTTCTCTGTTCTGTTGACTCTGAGAGGAATCAAAGGTCCTGCTTGCAAAGTCTGTGTGCAGAGGCTTCCTTGGCCACAATAGCATTTGTGGTGCCCATGCACTCTCTTCAGGTGACTCTTAAAATTATTTTGCCCCCTGTATTACTCCAGTTTACATGAGCATCAACATATGTCAATGAGGCAGGAATAATCTCACTAATAGGAAAAACCCACCTCCAGTCCTCAGGGGCAGTCTGAAAACTAGTTTATTCCAGCCTTCTGTTGGTCTGATTTGTAATGTCTGAGGATTCAATTGTCTCACAGCAGTGCTAAAACTGAAAAAGCGATTTTTGGCTGTATTTAGTGCACTGCAGCCAATGTGTGTGGATTGTCTGGCAGGTGCTGGTGGTGGCTGTGTCCTCGCTGCTGGAATTGCTCCTCTCCTGCCCTCCACAGCTGCTGACACACTCCTGGCTGTTTGCTTGCTGACCTGAGTGCCTTGAATGCTGCAATTCTGATTTCTCAGAATCCTCTTGTCACTGAAGTTCTCCCCTGAACTATGGAAAAATATGAGAACACTCCTCAGGAGCTGATGTTGATTGGGTCTGAGATAAGGCTTTGTGGAGGGGAAAACTGGAAGGATACATAAATTTTTCAGTTTCTCCTTGCCTAAGGAGAAACCTCTGATGAAGTACTGCCTAATGATTTTGCCCGTTGGTTTACAGTGAATTTAATGCAAGACCTTTCAGAACTGTTAACATTTACTTAGCAAAGACCTTATAGCCCTGATCCTGTCATGACATCTAGATTCTTATATTCCAAGATCCCTAAAGGAACCAGGGGACTTTAAATGGAACCCACTTTCACAAACATAATTATAGGTGTGGGCTTCAGAACATATTTTTGTTCAGTAGCAAGATATCAAGAGACGCCTACACTATCACTTTTTCTGCAGTTGGATCTGTGGTTTAATATTTTCATGGAACAGGGAATGATTGAGAGTGGGAATTGCAGATCAGAGGAGAGGTAGTGAAATGTCATTTGTGTTGCATAATTTGTACTATCACTTGTCAACAGTGATCCCCTTAATGCTATCCCTTTGACAGATGAGCAAAGCAAGCTTTTAGAATTCTAAAGAGTAAAAGCTGGGATAAAAAGACAACTATGTTTGATTCCCTTCTGCAGTTCAAAGGATTTGAAAGTCATGACACTGGTTATTACTGTGGTCTTTAGAGAGATGCACAGAAACTTAATCTATCTAATCAAACTGTCTCAAAAGATAAACCAAATCAAAACTTTTGCCTATACAACTCCTACTGTGCTTTGTTGTTTGTTTCTTTTCCCTCCTCTCAGTATTCATTTTTCACCAAGGAGAGGGCATATTCTGTATATTAGCAATATTAATTAACTGCTGCTATGTGCATTATCCTGATAGCAACAGCCTAGGCTTCTGAGAACCTCCGGGTGGCACGGGCAGATTGCAACTGCAGTGACAGAGATCACCCTCAAAGCCCTGGAGGAAAGGTGGAAAGTTTGGTTACATGGTCAGGAAAAAAGGTGCTGTTTCATAGTGTGCTTTATTCCAGCAGTCATCCCTGTCCAAACCAAATTCCAGCAAAGGGAACCTACAGCATGAGATCTTTGTTCAGGATTAGGGCTGAGCTACGGACAGGTGCATTTATGTGCACAAAAATAATTTAAAATGTGCACAAAAATAAAGGCTTCCAGCCCCATCAGTGGGCCATGGACTGAGATGTCCATGGAAGATCTGTGAGATAATGTGAAGGCATGGGCTACAGTCAATGCAGTTTCAGATTTTGTATGTCAACTGAAGAAGCAGAACCAAGAGCCTTAGAAAGATGTTGGTATGAAGATGGGCAAAATATTGCACAACTACTTATACCCTGTACTGAGAAAAGATAAAGGTTAAAATGAAATAATGCCTTTAAGGCCTAGAGCCTGACCAGAGGAGTGGAGAAGCTGATTCATAGCATAGAATCATGAAGTGGTTTTTTGTGGGAAGGGACATTTAAGGTTTATCTATTCCCACTCCTCTGCCATGGGCAGGGACACCTTCAGGTGATTTTGGGTGATGAGACTTAAAGAACTATTTTACTGAGCCAAAGATGAACTGTATATAAATATATACATATCATATATAAATATGATTATTCCCTTATAAGCATGACAAGCATAAAAGTTTGTACCAACTTGGAAATACCAGTACAATGTCATATTTAAAATGACCAAGTTTGCTAACAATCCCAAAAATGAAGTTTGAGAACTGTTGGAACACAAAGCAGCATAGAAAGAAGCCTAATTTTTTTTCTGGCCAGTACTTAATAAAGTCCATGTAAAATGGACTGGATGTTTCCAGTGTATTTGCCCTGTGTTCAAACACCATTATTAATCCAAACAGCAGAGTTCTTGCCAAGTTGCTCTTAAAGGCTGAAAATTGCCTTTGTCTTTGGCTTATTATAGCAGGAGTGGGAGAAGTCTCTGGAGCACCAGAAGCTGTCTGCTGTTAGTGTGTCAGACTCTGAGCTTTAAAGCATTTCTGAGACATTTCTGAGGTACATACCTACAGTTTTCTGCTTGTGTGAAGAATTAATCCAGGTGCTGGTAACTGCAGTCTGTTTTGCTGGGACCACTGGTGGGGTTTTGCTACTGAGTGTAAATAGTCATTTACATCCTTAGGCTGCTTTGCATGCATGGAACTTTTTAGGTGAAATATGACCCAAGTTGTGCTTTTTTCCTTTTCTTTTTGGCACACTGAAGTTCTGAAGCTTTTGGTTATTTGCAATAAAGGTCTTACAGTCATACAAAGATATTTTACACCTGCTGTCATGTAAAAGAGTTGGAATAGAAGTCCTGGAGTTGATGACCATGACTTAGGCATGTATCTGCTGGCAGGGATGTGTGTTAGATAGGCCAAAGTCTATGTGAGATGGGATTCACTCCCTCAAGACCTTTTGTCTCTGAGAACAATCAGAATACTTGGGCTTCAGGAGGGTAAAGTGAATTTCATGGTAAGACCATAGAAATTCATTATTGAGTTGCTCTCTTCTGCACAATAAAAACATTTTAAGTGGTTATTTTGTGAGTTGATTCTAAGTTTGAAATCCCATGTACTGTGTAGTAAATTAAAAGCCACGTATCTCTAACAGACATGCCTTTGCAGCTTGAATGGCACTTTATTTACACAACTTGTAAGAATGAGTAAATAAATTGTGGAGGCAGCTGGAATTCTGCCCACTTTATTACCTCCTTGTGCCTTTTTTAGTAGACTCTTTCATCAAATAATAAATGTTTCTAGTAAATTGTACTTGAATATCAAAAAGTGCAGCTGTAGTTTCTTCTAAGAACAAACTTATTTGACAGTGGTTAGAATGGTGTGCCCAAAATTCTCCTTGCTTTTAGCCATTAGGTAACTTGGGATTGCTTCATGTGTTCATTAATCTTCTCTTTGTCAAATAGATTTATGTTAATAATTAGCTGGAATTGTGGGGAACTTGAAGAGCTTGGGGGGTTGGAGTTTTTAGGATTAGGGGGGGCAGGTTTTGAGAACGGGCTTGAAGGGCTGACTAATTTGGGGAGTGGAATGATAAATAGTGTGAAAGGACTCAAAAGAATTTCTAATTTATATCACTTTTGATTGGTAGTCATGAGGGGTATTTTCAAAGGTCAATAGAGAGGTGGAATGCATAATTAAATACAGATTATTCGGTGGAAGATTGGAGGTTGAAATATGAGCAGGTTAAATTTGTATCAATAAATACTAAACACAGGATGACATTATTTAATTTCAGTCCAGATTATATATCACTCTTCAACAAATGAAAATGATGTATAACTGCAGTTCCAGAGCTGCATATTAAATGTAAGAGAAGGAATGAAGTTTTGATGCATGTGATTTAGAATACAGCAAGACAACAAAGTCGAGTATAAAGAGGGTCTGCACAGTGTGTGAGTGATTTAACCCAAATACTTATATCTGTGTGCTAGGTAATGGGTTAAAGAGTTGAAATGATGCAGGAGCAAGGCCTTTAATATCCCATGTTGGCTATCTCCAATGTATATTGACTATCCAACAAAAGCATTTATTCAATTCTGATCTTTATGAAATAGAAATATCTGTACAGTTTGAAGATGATTCACTGTTGCACAAAAAATTCTGTGAGAACAGAATCACACCTCTAATGTGCCACAAATTCGGGGTGTTGATCCGTACTTCCAATTAGAATTCATTACTTGCTGGTACAGTCAGAGAGGCCCTAAAGAAACATCTAAGACCAGAATCCAATTTTAAATGCGTTCTGTTTTAATGAAAAAGTTATTTTGTTGGCAAGGTTCTTATCTGATTGATCCAAGCAGCAGTGCTCTTTTATGTGTGCCATATTGTTCCTGTAAACAAAGAGGTTTAAGGATGTGAGATGGAGTTTGGGGAGAGGCAGTATCTTTTATTAGACTGACTGATGTGACTTTCCCATGCACCTGTCAGCATGTCTGTCCTTTCCTTCTTATTTCCATGCTGTAATATTAAGTAATATTACCTACAAACCCTGCCTTGCTCTTATCCATGCCCAGAGGTGGTGAAGGGGGTTCATCTCCATGTGTTATTTACTAGCAAAATGAAAAAAAAAATTAAGAAAAATGAGGGAAGTTCTTAAGCATTTAACTGGAAACTTATCATTGTACATTATTTCACAGAATTTTGTGTTAAAAATCTTTCCAGGACTTTGTCAGGAATGGCAATAGCAGAAATTCTTACTCGTGTTGATGATTCTTTATGGAATCTTGGGAAGAGCTGCTGCTTCCCAGTTGTTCTGTATTACACCCCCAAGGAAATGGCTGGGATGATCAGAGGCAATGTACTGAACTTTTTTAATTGGTAGAACTTATCTTCTACGGCCACACTACTCTGGGCTGCCTGGGTGCTTCACTTCCTACCTGTCTGTTCTTTGCCAGGCTGCAGGTGATGTTTGCAGAAACAATCTTCCAAAGTCGAATTTGTCCTCTCACTGAAGGCATAAATTTAAGTAAATTGATTGTTTTTCTGCTTGTAAAACCCTGAATAAGCCTTTAGTGTCGATTTAGCCATGACCTGCTGGGGGGAGTGTGTGATTCAGAGCTGAATGTGCCAGGTTTACACGGACACAGAACATTGAGGGGTTCACTCGAGCTCTGGAGCTGACAAACCTTTGTCCTGTGCTGATGGAGGATGGCCTGGTGCCCTTGTGGCTGCACCTATGAGTTGTCATCACCTGAGGATCTTTGCAGCCAGTGAAAGCTAGAGTGCAGGTTGCAAATCTAATCTTATGTCAAAGCTTTAGGTACTTTGTTCTCTTGTTTAATTTAATATAGACTGGTTCAGCATTAGCTGTGATTCTGGTCCAAGCCTTTACAGCACTTTGCACCTTCTCAAAAAAAAACCAAATCAAATGCCATTTATTAACAGATCAATGTGTATTAAAAAATTCTTGCAGATTGTTCTGTATTGTTTAAGGCTCTTGATCTAAGTGCAACCTCATCATCTTTTGTGGTGGGAATATTTTTATCCTGCTCAGGCTTGTTTTGGAGACATGTCTTTGTATACTTTTAACAGGAATGCCCTCTTAGTTTTTGTTTAAAAAAAACCCAAACCTGTGGGAGAAATGTCATATAGTTACTTTTAGTAGAACATATGTCTACTTTTCCAGTGAATATGGGTCTTTTCTATGTTTTGCTCATTCTGCTCAGATTTTCTGGCAGTTTCTCTAGGGGTTTTTCCTATGCTCTCTCTCATAGAAATAACATAGCTGAGTGTCCTGCATGATTGGTAGAAAAATTGAGTGTAATTTGTAACATTTTAATAAGATCTTGTATATGACTAAGAATGTCTTAATCTGGTAATACAGCACATCATTTTGTATTTCCTTCTTAGTGATTTTTCTCCTTAAAAGTAATTTTAGAACAATTTTTTAAATATAAAATGGAAGAAGGTGAGGGTGAGGTGCCAGGGCAGTGGCTGGGTGATCCCAGGGCTGTGGGAGGGGAGCCTGGGGCTGTCCTGTGCTGGGCACAGCCAGTCCCAGGAGTGTTGCAGAAAGGACAGGACCTGCCCAGGAGGGAGGAATCAGGGTGATCCCCCCAGGGAGGGGGGAAGTGTGAGGAAGAAGAAGCAGCAGCAAGAGGAGCTGGGATGGACTGACCACAGCCCATGTCCATCCCTCTCCTCCTCTGGGGACAGGAGGTGAAGGAGTCCAGACTGAGAAAGTGAAGTTAAACCACAATCAAAGGTGGGGAAAGGTGATGTTTTTCATTTTTTGTTTCCATTTCTCACTATGTAATGCCATTTTAATTGGCAACAGATTCATTTCTCACACTGGCTGAGCCTGTTTTTCTGCTGATGGTAACCGGCAACCAATGTCCCTGGCTTTATCTCGATGATGAGCTTTTCCCATGGTGTTTAGTCCCCTGATCCCAATGAGAAGAGCAGTGAAAATGTGGCTGGGTGGGTGCCTGGAGCCAGGCATGAGCAGTCCCCCACCTCCCAGCCTGACATTGCTCCATTTTTCAAACTGGGATAATTCAAGGAAACTGAATTTTGAGACCTCTGTCTTTTTGTGTCCTGATCTTGTAGTCCAGTCCAAAAACTGTCCTGCTTTGTTTAAATATGAAAGTCCACTGTTAGCTGTTTTAATAATGTACAACCTATGTCATTACCTCTTCCTCTCAGTCCTCTCTCTATCCAGAGGAATAAATCCATCATCAGGAAATGAAGTCACAAATTGATGGACTGTACTAAACAAATTTTGTCTTAGCCTATTATTTTCCCTTCTTCAGTAGAAACAAACACATCCCTGAACTGACTGAGAGGGATTTCTACTTTTTTTGCCATTTCTACTCCACGCAATGCCTTTACTTGGAGCAGCTATTGCCATCCACTAACAGGGTTCCAGACTGGGATCCAGGGAGCAGGGGCTGGCTTGATGGCTTCTACTAAATATGGATCAAGCATGAGGAATTCAACCATTAATTTCATATTCTATGCATTATCTAACTGTACACTACATTTTTATACAGTTACCCAGGCAGTTAAACATGGCCAGGAGGTATGGGTGTCCAGGAGACAAAATCAATTAGTGTTTTTCGCCCCGTTAATAAGTGTTACTAATTTTATTAGGTGGAGTAAAATAGTTTAATGGCATACCTCCCTGACTATAGAACAAGTTATGAAATTAGAAATACTCCCAGTTGTCTGTGTATGTTTAGTGTCTCCGTGTATTCTCTCTGTATTTGTATTTTAGTATTTAAATAGAAATTGCATGAGACATGCAAGGACCCCAGAATATTTTCTTAGATTCAGCCTTCATGTGGATGAAATTCATCCTTGACAGGCCATCCATTTTAGGAGTAAAGACATTGAGCAACTTACCCAGTCACAGTGGAGTAAAAATGAGTAGCCAGAGTCAAGTGATAGAATAAAGGGTACTAGAGTAGTTTGGACATGAGCTGTCTCTAGCTCTGCAAGGCTGGAGCCATGTTTTTGTCATAGAATTTCAGTGATTTATAAGATTATAAATCTGTTTTAAATTAATTTTACAATAAGATTTCTTTTTCCCCTGTCAAGGGTATTGTAAATAGGAAAACATGTATGTGAGTTAATTACGAATAATTTATTCAGTCTGTGTTCTTGCTATCTGTTTTCCATTTGCAACAATTCAGCTGTTTTATCATCTTATCCTGAATTTACCCCAAATGATCTGTGAAAGTGCATTGCTTCCCTTTTATTCTTTAATATCTGATTATGTTTTGGCTTTTAGTCTCATTACCTTAGATTCCCATACACTGGGCTATGTTATGCATATATAACTGCATAATTCAGTTATCAGACCATAAGCCTAATTCATCCAAATAATTTCAAATTAATTTACATTATTCCTCTTTATTTTCTGCGTGTCTGAATGTGGTTTTTTATGCTGTTCAAAGTAAAACCACAAAAAAGGGACATTTTTTTTCTCTCTATTTTTTTTCTGTTATAATCCCTTTCTTAAGGACTTCTGCATTAGAACCCTGAAACTCAAATGTAAACCTAGGCAGGAGTCACACCCAGCTCCTTGGTTAAAGTGCTCTGATGGCTCACACACACTCAGCTGCCTTTATTGTGTTGGAATGGGGAGTAATCTTTAGGGGAATGATTCTCCTTTTACACCAGCTAAGGCTCTAGCTTATGCTCCTTAAAAAAAAATTAGAAAGGACCATAGCAGAGTAACAACTTAGCTCTAACTGAATGCTTTTAAACATCTTGTGTTCATTATTATTTTGTACTATTTACATACTTTTGTAAACAAATATGGGTGAAAATACAGAAATGAAGAAATCAAATTAATGGGAAAAAGTATGTAATTAAAATCATGTTATTATTGTAAAACATAGGGAAAAAAATCCCTCAAACTGTTCTTTGCTATGTATTGTTTTTGTGTGCTCTCACACTGCATTCCCTCAATTTCTGATTATAATTAATTGAGTGGCTGAAATGAGTGCAGGTTCTGGGAGCTTCTGCCATAAGATGTTAAATAATGTCAATCCTTCATAATAAAATCTTTCAAAACACGGAGCATCTAAGACTTGACAATCAAAAATAACGTCTACAACCCTTGTTCCTTGGTGAAAACCAAGAGCCCAGGAGGAGGAGGCGGTGTGGGATGTGCAGTGATGTCCTGCTGGAGCTGAGTGGGGCTGCTGGCTCCAAGGGAAGCAGAGCTGGGTTCTGTGTCTGGATCCAGCGGTGCTGGGACAGCTGCTCTGCAGGAACTGAACTGTGAATGCAGTGAGGGATCAGAGCTCCACACTGCAGCTGGGCAGGGCTTGTTGGAGGCCCTCACATGCTGCAGGCTCAGTGCTGGTGGGGCTGTCAGAGCTCTGCCAGAGTTCAACACCTCTGCACAGACAGCTGGAGGTCATTGCTGTGCCCCAGGGAAGCTGGAGCAGGGAGCAGCCGTGAGCTTCTCAAAGGTGTGCCTGGGTGTGCAGCAGTACCTGTGCTGCTACACCAGCAGAAAAGCTGACCACACACCTGGGCTTTAGTGGAATTACCACAGCTTATGTAAACTTAAGCTTTTTTGTGAAAAAGATGTTTTTTTAGAAACATCTGAGCACTTGAGGCTTCAGAAGTATTTAGGATTCTGACTCAATAGGGTTTGACTTGTAAATGGTACAGAGCCCTCTAACTGCTTTTGATGATCTGGTTTTAAGATACATTTTTTGCTGCAGTCTCCAAACATCCTTTTGTTGTCACTGCTCCCAAGCCAGTATTCCAGAATATTATAATTATATATAATTATATATAATATATTTCTGTTGAAAGATGAAGAAAGTCTACTTGCAAATTCAGGCCAGGCTGGCTGGATCTTCTTCTTGTGGTCATTCTGGCATTATATTCAATCTGACTTTAGAACAGACAAGTGTTTATACTGGGTAATAGTTTTTTGGGTAAAGGGGCATGTTCCTGGAGCTTTAAATACTGTGTGGAGGAGAAGAGCTGACTCGAAGGAATTCTTTCAAGCAACTTTTGGTGTCTGTGATTCAGTAGATGGCTTCACCAGGTGGGGAAGAGAAAGCTACAGGAGCTAATTCACTTAGAGCTTCTGATTTGTTGCTTGTTTTCTATTGGGGAAACAATGTTGATGTTTGTAAGGACTTTTACAGCTCTCAGTGAGTAAAGGTGCTTACAAATACCTTTGGGGGGTCAGGCTAACCTGATCCAAGCCCTGCTCAAAAGGAGGCACAAAGCCATCCCTGGCCCAGGCACTGGCTGTCTCTGCCTCCCCTGGCATCCCTCTCCATCAGATTTTTTTATAACATAGGATTATCTTATTCAGCTACAAGTATCACAGTGCCTCTCACCATTAGCTGTTGGAGGTAAGCCAGCCAAAACTATGCAATGTGTCATGGGTGTTTTGCCTTTTCTGTGATGTATTAGGAGCTTTTAAAGCCAGCTCACATGGCAGAGCTTAGCCATGGAAGTCTTCCTGGAGCCTGTATTTCACTGGGGAAGAGAAGCTGTGATGGTGATCACACATAGTGATCTGTTTGTCAAAGGAAATATATGCAGAAAACACTGCCAAACATCCACTCTGCAGTTAGGGTGGGAAAGCAAAACCCATGTAAGAGAAATCTGTAGGGATGTCGCTGTTATGAGACAGGTGGACAAATGAGTGGATGGCTCCTGCTTGTTTTCTTACCAGAAAAACCCCCACATAGTTCTCATCAGTGTTATCAGCTTAGCCTCAAAATGACTTTCCTCCCCATTATTGCTTATAAACAAACCTTTATCACAGATAGCTGGCCTGCTGAATTAAGACGCTGTATTAAGCAGTATATTGCTTCTGTCAGGGCCGATCGGCTGTTTGTGCAGATAATAATGCCAACTGCAACAACAACAATCAGCTAGTGTAAATTAACTTAACTGTGTGAAATAATGCTTCCTATATCAGATTAGCTTGCTGAATGACTTTATCCTTAAATTAAAGCTTGCTGGGGCGTAATAGTAAATCATTTAAATGGTGCTGGGCTTTTCAGGTAATGTCTTCATATATTACTGTAATTTCAATTCGCCAAGGCATGCAGATGGCTGCAGTCTCTGGTTCCTTGTCTCCAAAGCCTCTCCCGTGCTGCCATTTTGTAATTACAGTGCAGGAATGCTGCCTGCTGCTCTTAGATTTCCCATGGTGCACCAGCAGCCAAGGCAATGTATTTTAAAATTATTATTCTTGTGTGGCCCTCATAACATAAATGTAAATCTTTTATGCTAACGCTGTCAGGGGTTTAGCACTAGGGCTCCAAGGTGCTCTGATGTAGAAATCACCAGCAATCCATCAACCAAATATCATTTGGGATCCAGCAAATGACTTGCATTTTGGGAGGACTGTAAGCAGAGCATTATTGTAAGGTTAGAGTGATTTTGTTACTAGGTGCTTGGAGGCCATGAAGGTGTTCTTTATTTATTTATTCTGCCATTGTACACGTGTGTTTAAGTCAGAAATTCTGCCCCGGCTCAAATGCCCATGTATGACTTGGTGGAAGCTTACTGTACTTAATATGCCGAAGATAACATCTGAGCAAATAACAGCCTCCAAATTAAAAGCCTTAAAATATATCAACAAGACCAGACTAAGATAGATAGCTGTTATAAAAGCAATATAGAGAAAGAAATTCTCCTGGGTCTGTGCTGTGAGAAAGAATGGGATTATTTAGTCCTTCATACTCACGTGCAAAGGTTCAGTGATTGCTTGGTATTAAAAATTCAGGTTTTATTGCCTACTGTTTCATAATTTTTTTAATTTGCATTTTATAAAAGGGCAACAAAATCAAATGGTTTGAGAAAGCCTTGTGCTGGCTGTTAACTCTGTGTGAGGCATCCTTGCCCTGTGCTGTGTGTGTGTGAGCTGCTCAGCAGCCCAAACGCTGCTCCCTGACAGCCATTCCTGAGCACAGCGCTGGGACAAGTGGCACTGAAGCTGCACCCACGTATTGACACAGCTGAGGGCAGAATGAAATTAATAAAATGCCTGGAAGGTAAACAGCTGGGGCCAGGGTTTTGTCTGTGCAGCTACAGGGCTGCTTACCCTGGTTCAGTGTTCTCTGCCCTGCCACGCACCTGTGTGAGCACTGCTGGCTGGTGCCACCCACCCCAATTCCTGTTTTCAGAGCAGGGGGCTTGGACATCCCTTTTTCCCAAGTCCATTTGTGTCACAGCTCAAGAAAAGAACTTGCTCAGAGGAAACTCAAAGGCCTTCAGGTGTCACACAAACACAGCCCTGCTTGGAAGCAGAGGCCGGGTGCTCTGAGGGTTTTTGTGCGAGGCTGTGCATTAATCAGTCCAAGATTTTCCTTATGCTGCTAGCCTTGGCTGGGTCTATATACAAGTAAAGATTTAGGAGCATCACATCCCTTGCAGGGAGCAATATAACTCAGGTGTTTCCATTTCCTCCACCTGAACACTTCTGAACCTATGCACTACGCTTTGCTTCTCCCGTGGTAGTTGTAACCCCTTTGCAAATTGCAGGTCAAAGCACATTAGTCTCTTTACACAATGCACAGGTAGAGAAAACAATCCTAACATTTGTAAGCAATTGTGGCATGTTGTAGCTCTGCAATTCCCAGGAAAGAACAGAAAAGTGCTAGGTCAATTGCCTCTTGTCTTTTGGCTTCTCGCCAAAATTTGTGCCTCTCTTCTTTTGGCAACCATCCAAATCTGCTTGGACAACAAAGAACAGAATATTGGAGGACTGGGCTTAACACACTTCCACAAAGTGGCATTTCTCCAGTTTGGTACGGTGCTGGATGTGCAGCCTGAGCCTCGTGACCAGGTCCTTGCTCTCCCTGATAGACAGAGGAGACAGCAGACCCCTCAGCAGGTCCTGCTGGGCCCAATCTATTTCTCTTCCTGTGCCAGAACACATTAGACTTGCAGCTGGATGGACCAGTGGGCCATGCTAACTAGCTGATGTATTTAAAAACAGAGAGAGATGAATAATCAAATCTTCTCAGCATGTATCTCTATCAAAAAGATGATGGATGAACACAGCAGCTTTTTTGTGCGGGTTACAAGGAGCAGAAATCTCAGTTACAGATGAGAAACCCCTTGAGTCTGGTGTTTTGAGGATGTGTAAAATTAACTATAGAAATGTAAACTCAAGGAAACATTTTAAAACTGAAGAGTTGAGAGTTATGTCACAAAGAAAAGTTGTCAGAACTCTCACTGCTCTTGCTGTGGTCTTCATAACCAGTGCTGGTTTCCATTCTGCTTCCTCTGTGTGCACTGGTGGTCTCACAGCAGTGCCTGTTCAGGTGAATATTGTTTGTTTCCTCTGCAGATCTCAAAAAATTTGCCTTTTCCTCTTCAGGAGGTGGGCAGCACAGTGATATGATGATATGATGATTTTACTTCCTGGTTTTTCTACAAGGAGTGTATTTTGAAAGTGTTAAATACCAGCATGAACAAGGTATAAATAAACATAAATACCATCAGAATAAGATATTTTGTTGCTGATATGTGGTCCCACTCTGTTTCTGTGCATCAGCAGTGGACTAATGTTTTTCATACACTATCAGGTAACGAGAAAGGTGAATTCTGGAGCAAGCTTTTACCTTTTCCCCTTTTACCCAGCCTGTTAACACTTTGTTTATCAGTCAGAAAGATAGAACAGAGGAGGGCTGCTCTGCTCTTGGGGTGCCTGGCTTGTGAAGGAGAGGGTTAATACAAGATATGTGATACTAGAGGGTTAAAAACACACACAACTAAAGTGCTATGAGCACATGTTGATGTGCTGCCTGATTGTGTAACTGTTTCACTCTCATTTCCTTGATTCTGTCATTTTTATCAGGGGATTGAAGCCAACAGACTTCCAGGGGGAGACAATGGACGATTTAGGATTGCTGCCTCAAAAAAGCGTTCTGAACTTCTTTCTTTGGAGTCACTACTCAGGAGGGATCACTGACTATTAAGATCTGCTCTTCTTCTTTCATCAGCTCAAGCGAGTTCACTATATGTTCACTGTAATTTAACCATACCTAATTAGAGCTGGGAAAATGGGAGTTTTGCCATTGTTTTCCATGGAGCCAGGATTTCTCCCAGCCTGTTTTTCTGCATAGATCTAATACTCCCTCAGTGGGCTTTAGGTTTTGGTAATGATAATGACATAGCTCTGTGATGTCTCTGGAGGAGGAGGGCTGCTAATTGTCAGCCACGACAAAAGTGTGATTACTCTTTAATTGTGTTCTAATAAAAAGGCATTATACGTATTTCCTCCTAATTGCCTAAGCACGAGAACTTTACTCTGAAATATGTAAGTTTCTTGTGTTGGAAGGCTATAATAAAGCAATTAATATGAGATATAATTTTTGTCATAGCATAAAGAGCCGCACAAGGCCTGATCTTCACAAGCACCGTACCCATAATTTTGGTAAAAGTGGTGCTAGTAGATGTACACCATAATCAGGTGGCACAACAGATGCTTTTTGGACCTTGATATTTTCCTAAGTTTGGTGTTTTAACAGTTTCTTCCCTGGAGTGTGAGTTTGTTGACTGCTTGACAGGGATCTGAGTTGGCTGTAGGATTTCACCCTGTTTTCCATTGCTCCCATTTCACATTTGACTTGTTGAAAACTGACTGCACTGGAGTCACATGACAAAAGTTATAATAGAACTTTTGGAATATTTTCAAGTTTATTAACTATAAAATGTTGCTACATCAAGTAAAATCTCCTTACATTCATCTGTTCATGCTGACAGGAAGTGATACCACTCTGATAATATAATCTATAAGAAAATTTAAAATCCTTGAAGAATAATGGAAGGCCGAAAAAGTAATTTCTTGAAAAGTTGTGTTAAATGGGAATTCTAGTAAAAGGAAAGTTGCATAAATGCAAATTAACCTTCTCTCCTGGAATTTGTAGGTATGCAGACAAAGGAAATGCTAATACCAATCTGTAATCAAATATCATAGTAGACTTTGTCTTATACCCAAAAGATTATTTGTTTTGAAACTAAGCAGGGTATATAGAAGTATGTATATGGGTATATATCATTCTCTGCTGACTGATCTTCTGTTCTTTCCTGTTAATCAGTTTTGTGCTGTCCTGGTGCAAGTAAAGGCAATCCAGGATTCCAGTAGGGTAAAGGGAAGAGCTTGATCCTCCATAAAACCATGTGTAGTTAATATTTTGTTCATAATTTTCTAAAACCCCTTTTTTTTCCTGTAGAAAATGGGTTGGTTTTGTGTGTATGTAGTTTCACCTTTCCCTGATGATTATTTAGCCTCCTCCCTTATGCTCTAACCTGAGCAGAAATGGACAAAAAGCAGGGGAGGGGAGGATTTTGTTGAAGTGTGTGTGTGATTTATTTACATCACTGATTGCTAGGGAAATAGATGGAGCAGTTAATGGAAGAACACCTGCTTTTGGGTATTCATATGTCCTTAGTAAGCTTTCAGAATCCGAAAAAGATTGTATTATCATTAGCTAATTGAAGCTGAGTTCAAAACAAGGAACAATGGCTATCATTTTTCCTAGCACTAAATCTCAGGTTCCCTCCCCAGTCCTTGTTTCTTCTGCAGCCACATCTGCTGATTGCATTTACCTTCCCTTTCACAAACCTGCTGGAAACATTTAACCATAACCAATATCAGTTGCAAGTTACTGGAAGCCAATTCTCTGTACTAACAGAGAATATATCAGTTCCTTTCACTTATGAAAAATTAAACTCATTCTGGGCTCTTCCTGCCCCCTCATAAGTATAATTTTGTACATTTGTGTGTCTACAGAAGCAAGCAGAATTTCAATTCTCCATTTATCCCAAGATGGTCAGAATTTCACCTTTATATTTGCTACGTTTGCAAACTACAATGAAGGAGAAATGGTGTTTGGTTTTTTTCTTTTCTTCTTTTTTTAATTTAATTTGAGTTGGGATGGGACATCTGTCTGTCAGTGCTTCTGCTGTGTATGAGTCCCTCCTAAAGCAGGTAGAGATTTTTGTGGCAGGCAGGAGTCACTGCTGTTAATGACCAGTTTTAACCATCAATCAAAACTCTGGCATTTTGTAAGGTTGATGTGCAGCCCTTTTCCTTAGCCTCCAACACCATCTTTCTTGCTGAGAGTTGGTGATATTTTACAAAATCTATCATATAACCTCAGTTGCTCTGGACATTTTCTTCTCAGTCTGGAATGCAAGAGTCAGCAGCACACTCCTATCAATTGTGCTAAAAGATACTGACAAGTCATGTATTACGAGATTTGACCTCTAGCCATGGTATAAGAAGCCTGTGCAATGTGCCTTGAATTTCTGACCCTGAAAAACAAATAAAGAACAGAGAAAGTGTTTCTTCAGCTTCACTTCTTACAGGAATGAGCAAAGAATAAGTGCCTTCTGGTTTATTGTGGGCAGTGGTGGAACTCTCTTTTTCTCTCAAGTCTAAAACAGTATGTGCCCAGACTGTGAACAAGCAAAGACTGAACAGCAGAACATGACAAACATGAGGATTTTCTAGCTTCATCTCTAAATCTAGATTAATATTTGGAGAATTTCAGGAGTCTGATAAAAAAAAAAAAATAGTCCTTGTTTCAGCTTAAGGTTAATCTTTTGACAATGACAGTATGATACAAAAATGGTTTAGGGACTAGCATTAAAATGAAAAAAAATAGCCTTTATGCAGGCAGTATATGCTGAGAGCACCTGGTGCTGTGGTCTGAGATATTGGATTTGAAACCCTCCCAAACCAGCCCATACCCATAATTGGAGGAAATCAAAGGTGTAGCTATTGCTGTGCAGAATGGATTGTCTCACGTGAGAGGTGGCTCTGATGATAATTTTATGAGCAATAAATCTTTGATGTTAAGGACATGCTTATCTGACCACGCAATTTCCTTCTGTAAGAGACTAAGGGGACTCTTGGTGCAGACTCTGTCTTGATGTGATGGATAGAAATCTTGGGCCCAAGAGTCCTGGCCACTTTTCAGACTGCATTTTTTAATTCCATTGCAAAGAGGAATTGCAGAGGTCTTTTCCCTGTGCCTTGCCTTTCTTGGCAGGAAGGCAGCTTGGATATATTGCAGACTGTGCAAGTCAGTTCTTGGAGCCAGTTTTGGATGTAGTCCTGTAGGTTATGAAAATGAAATGGGAAAGAGTCTGGCCCTCATTTAGGTTACTCTATAGTGAAACCTTTATTAAGCAATTATTGCAAGCACATATTAATTCTGGCTACAGAGTTATGGAGCACTAAAGCCTTCATTAAAAGTGCTGCCAGACTGTAGAAAGGAGAAGGGCCTGAAGATTCTTCAAACAATTGCAGTAAAGAATAATTGGACTTATTTACAGTTTCTTTGGTGAGACACAGGAAAGTGTCAGACTGGTGTGGCTCGTGTCTGTAGCCAGTAACTCGGTGTGTGATTGTGCAAAAGTCACTGGTCCCCCTTTCTGTGGCTCCTGAGTTCATCCTGTGCTAGGCTGGAGATGGGAAATCCTGCTCTAGCAGTGTTGCTTCTGAAGGGAGCTCAGACTGCAGCTCCAGCACGGGCTTTGTGCTCTCAGAGATGTCAGAAAGCAAGTGCCAGCACAGGATACAGTCAGGGTCTTACACTGCTCCTCGTGGGGAGCTGTAGGCTTCCCTTAGCCATCACTTTTCCTTCCTTTTCTTTTTCTTCCCAAATATTTCCCAGTGTGATCTTCTGAAACAAGATGAAATGACTGTGATGTACCAACCTGCAGTGACAGGACAAACTTAGCAGAGAAAAGCTCTCTACTCCCTCCCATTTACTGCTTCAGAAAAAGTGTTTTTATAATCTCTTTATATAAAACCTCACAATAATATATGACTCCTTAGTGTAGTTGGTAAACAACCTGCCCTTTAGTCAAGCACATCTTTAAAAATATGATGCATCACCTTACAAAAACAGTTGAAGATTTTTCCACAAAAATCCATATCTTGTCCCATAAATAAGAATGTTAAATGATGAGCGCTTCCTACATTATACACATCTCTGGATGTGATGTCCTTCTTGGAGAATTTTTGTTAAGAAACAAAATACAATTTTTATTGAGATCAATAAAAGATTAAGGTGACAAAATGATTTATCGGCTGTACAAAATGCTCATTTTTCCCCCAACAGCAGCACAACCAACCAAGAAAAAAAAAGGGGGGATGCCATGAAGTATTTTGTATTTAGCTTTGTTTTTGCCTTGCGTCCTTGGAAAACTGGGAAAACAGAGCTAAGTCATCCATCAAATCTTAAAAGAGTGCTTAAAATGAGTAAGTGCTGCTCTGGCCCTCAGACTACAACATATGGAGGAACTTATTATATGACCTACTACACACCAAAGTCCATGGAAATGCTCCCATTAACTTCAATGAACATAACTCCAGTAGTGCATAATAAAAACAGGAGAGAAATCAATTTATCAGAGCATGAGAGATGGAGCTCACCATCGAGGCTTACTTTCGATTACTGCAAGGCTGCAAAGTCAGTTTGCCTCCTTGATGTATGATCTGATGTGCCTCTGAAGAAAACTTTATTTTAAAGCTCTCAAGGAGGGGTGGATTAAATGTCCCTGGGAGAAGATCCCCTGAATGCAGTTTCTCCCTGAGGAGCAACATCTCACGGTGCTGTCCCGGGTGTGAATTTAAGCAGGAGCTGTAATGAAGCCGTGTGAGATTCGCTGGCTCCTGCAGCTCCTCCCCAGCACTTGTCAGAATTGCTTTTGGTGACAGATCCCATGTGAATCTGCAGGGAGGAAATGAAACTGCTTTGCTGTTGCTGCTGCTGAGTATTCCAGATGAGCAATCACCACTGGGGAAAGCTCCAGAGGCGCTCAAAATTGGTGTAACCTCACTCACACCACAGAAAAATTCTCTACTTTCTCTTGGTTATGTGGCAAATATCTCAATCTGCATCTGTCTAGTCAGTAAGAGGAGGATTGGTTTGTGCCCTCAGCAAAGTTTGTGTGGCCACTGCTGAATGTCTGGGAAAGAAGTGAGGTGACACCTGCAGTCTGGAATTCCTGCAAACATGGAATTCAAAATATGTGCTTTGTGTAGTGCCAACAGATAGAGCTCAGTGAGCTCGCTGAAGTGCTTAAAGTGAACTGAAATCCAGGTATCAGTCTCGTTACTGACAATGGAAATGTTTGCATGAAAAGTTTTGTGTGCAGTGATACCGTGCCAGAAACACCTGAACACAGGGCTGATCCCACTCCTCTGGGGTAAGCTGTAAAGCTTAGCACAGTTTTTCATAACATGAAAAAACAGCAGTAAAATACATCTGAATCCTAAAAACGGCTTCAACTGCAAATATAAGTGAAATTTGCAACTTATATAAAAGCAATGATCCATACCTCACTAAACACAGGTTCAATCAAATATACAGCATAAAACCTAACCATTTGTAACTGCAGTCATTACTATGCTCTGCTTTTAAATAACATTTTAGATTTGTGTGTTTTACTGTAATAAAATCCTTCTCAATTCTTAAAGCACCATCACTACATTTTGTATTTAATTTGATGCTAAGTGTAATTTTGTCTTAATTTTTTTAAATCTCAGATCCTTTTCACCAGTTAATGCTTTATGCATATTTATTTTCACTGTTGTTGCAGTATCCTTGAAATTATTGGTGCCACTGATTAGAAATGAAAACAGGAATTTTCATGAGTTTTGGGGAAGGTATATTGTAGATGAGAAAATCTATAGATGAGAAATATAGATGAGAAAATCTATACCCATTTTCATTGTACTCTTGTATGAGTGTTAAGAGCAGAAGGTGTGGCCAGATAAAAACCAGTGAGAAATGCCTCACTCGAGAAGGGACAGCAATACAGCACAGATGCCCACTCTCAAAAGCCAGATAGTGTGGTGAAAATGGATTTTTTTAATGTACAGTAAAAATTATTGTGCACAGAAAGTGCTTGTTATATGTTTCTTATTCTCATTTGGAATATATGAGGACTGGGGTTTTATTAAGTTTGATAATCTCTGAGACTGTGCACTTAGAAAAGCCATCTGTACATTGCTTTTAAACAAGAGCTGGCTTTTCAGGATCATGTTTATTCAGCTCTGTCAGAGAGAAAGAATATGTGGAATGTGTGGATAACTTTGAATTAGAAAATATCTTAGCTGACAAAATATTCCGTTGGAATCAGGTTGCTTTTGAGCAACATATGATATATTTAGAATGAAGCTTTGAGTGTGCTTGTATGGATACACATGAAGAAGAAGCTTGCCTTAGCCTTGATGTTTTTTGGCATGTTCCTGCTATTTTTCAGTGCCTGAATCCAGTTACAACGCACATAACACTTCCCTGGAAAGTTCCCTGGAGCTTTCTGGCCATGGAGGACAAAAGGAAATTGGTAGAACAGGGCAGTGAAGTCCAGTTGTAAGTTTGATGTGTTGGAGACTGGTTTCTGCACTGAATTTTCCTGTAAGGCTTTTGGTCAGGTAGTTTACATCCCTGAGCCTCTGTTACTCACTTTAATGGAGCTGGTAACATTGTTTGGCTTCATAGGTCTGGATTTTGAAGATAAATGAAGCTCAAAATTTGATTTTTAAAATTCTGTCTTAAACTTTGGTGCAATGGTAGAATAAAAGCAGGGTTATCTTAATTATTGAACAATTTACATCTTTCCCTGAAGTAACTGCATTAATTTATCTTAGTTCTCCCTGCAAAATCATGGGTATGTAAGCCCATGGCAATGCACATCACTTTATGGTTTGGTATGTTACCTTGGCTGAGAAACCCTGTAAAGCGTGTTTGCAAAACACATTTTCAATTCTTAAGGCCATCTTAGAGCACAAGCAGATCAAATTCTGTCTCCTTAGCACAGATTTGTGATGTGGGCTCTGTTTCCCCTGCATCATCCTTCACAGGGTCTTCACCTTTCTACCTGCTGCAGGTAGTGGCCTCACCTGTGTGTTGTTTATTTTAATTCATTTAGCCATCCTTCTGCTGAGATCAACACTTTTTCTACTTCATTCTCTGCAGAGAGAAAGTCTTAACAGCATCTTCTCTTTTTGCATCCTCTGCATGTTAATTATTGTGCTCTATATTTTGTTTGTTCATTTTGTAATGCTTTCCAACGGGATAATAATCAAAAGTATGTGTAGCAAAATGTTACTGACAGCGTGTGAATTGAAAGGTCTTTGCCCATAGATGGTCAAATGATTTTATGCATCTTTTTGGAATGCATAGGAATAACTCCAGTGTTGGAGAGTTACTCAGGTTTGCACAGAACTATTCAGGGTAAAATATGTGCAGATGTGGAGCTCTTATCTATAGCGGTTTTAAAATGTATTGCTTTTTAATTATTTCAAACTACATCCTTCTTAAAATAAGATTCAAGAAAGCCACAGACTGCTTGTTAGTGTATCTGTATTTTATTGGTGGAGATTAATAATTATTTTCTGTTTAAATAAGGCGTATGAGACATTCCAAATAGCACTCCTGTTAATAATTGAATGTTAAAACAAATGTACAACTGTGTTCCAGGATCACAGAAAACAATGAATCATACATTTATTATTTTAACTGATATGATACAATCAGCAGGGAACTCTTATTTAGAGAGCAGGTTGGTGTCTGCTGTGCTGCTTAAAGCCAAATCCAGGGTCTTGTGTTATTGCAGCTCCTGGAATGAGTCTAATATATAGAAATAAGAGGGCAGAGAGAAAGAGAGCAAGGTGAGGTGGGGCTGGAGGTGAGGGCTTTGGGTTTTTTTTGTAAGAAACAGGATATTTTTGGCTATTTGTCTTGATTAAGAAGTTGGAGGACAGAGGATACCTAGAACTCTCTTTCCTAACAGAGCTGGGTCTTGCATTAATGCTGGGCAAGACTCCTTGTGCTGTGGGGAGGTATTTAAAACAGGACAACACCTAAATGTCCTTCACACAGTTGTCTTTGCAGAAACATGTGGCTCTCACATGCACCTCATAGAGCCTGAAGGGAAGAGAGCAGCAGCTCCATAGAGAACTGCTAAGATGGGAACTGAAATCACAGGTGTTCATGGTCTCACTATTTATGCATTAATTACCCAGATTTGCATAAAAATAAAACAATTTAGGTAACTCGCGTAAAAAAACCTGTGAGCCAAAATGGCTGTTGATATCAGAGATCCATTCTCTTATGGTCTCTCTCTGCTCCTTTCTTCCCATAAAAAAATCTCCCAGCTCCTCCTTGGGGAAGGAAGCTGGCATGGTAAAATGTTCAGGTGGAGAGAGGAGAATAATAATGGCAGCATTAGCAAAGAGCCCTGCACAATCCCTGCCTCTGCCACGGCCCCTCTGTCCTCCCTGGCAGGTTCCCTGCAGCAAGATGCAATATATCTCTTGGTTTGAATATTTCATTTCCAGGGGTACATCTGCTTTTCTTTCATGTTATATTCAGCGTTACCTATTTATAACACTTTTTAAAACCGATTTTCCAGCTCCTTGATACGGTACAAGAGAAAGAGAAGCTATGTATCAGTGTAATGATAAAAGGCATGAGGAAAAGGGGAAAGTAATAATTGGTTTCAAATCAAGTTAGGAACCTCGAGCAAAAATAAAAGTGGAAGAGGGAAGAGGGTTTTATAACCTCAGTAAATAGCAGAAATTACAATGTGCTGTGTACATTTGGTTTGTACTTTTATACCAAGTTAGTGGATAAGGATATTTATCTGATGTTGTTTGCTCTACACATAAACTCTTCTGATTTAGATGATAGATAGAAACCATTTATACAGATAAACACAGTAGGGGTCTAAACACGGATCCCTGTGGAACACCAGATGTGAGTAAATGAACATTTGATTTTCCTCTTGTCTGCTTCTGACAACCTGATGGATAAGAAACCGTCTCCTGAATTCCCTTAAAACCTGATAGCACTAATGCAGATAATAACATAGAGTGAGATATGGTATTTATTAAATCTGCTCACTAAATATTAATATGACAGCAGCTGTGATCTTTCTACTCTTTAACTGTACTCTTTATGCACTGTGTCATTTACTAACAAAGATAAATGAATAGGACTGATGTAAAGGGTTTAGGACCACAGGGGTATTCAAATACGTAAGATTCATGCAATTTAGAAATTAATACTCTACATCAGAATTGATTAAATAAAAGGAGTGTGAGAAATTTACAAAATTGCTTTTAAAATGGAAACAGATTGTGTGGATGGAATAAGAAGCAGCTATGTTAATTCTTTTTTTGTCCATTGTCCCAAGTGGATCTAATGCTAACCACTGCAGAGTGTATTAGCAGAAAGGAGCTTTAGTATTTCGTAAGTTAGAAATATCTCTGAAGTGTCAGCAGTTTTATATCCATTTTTCTCTCCCTCTCCATTTCCTCCATCTCTGAGATGAAAGTCTAACAGAGGAAGAGGCCACCAGGGGCCATGTCTTGGCCAGATGCTTTTACTCACTGTGTCGTGTCTTTTCCAGAGTTAACTGTCAACTGCTCTTGTAGTTCCAGCATTCTCAGGTGCTGGGGGGTGACTTCCAGCTCTGTGATTTCCTACCTAAAGCTAAACTCATCAGCTGCATCTTGCCAGCAATGCCCATAATCCCAGAACCTCTCCCAGGTCATGTAGGCTTGTTATTTATTAGCCCAGTTTGGCTGACTTTGGCTGAACTGTGACATTTCACTGAATTTATGAATGCATAGTGAAGATCAGCACCAATGTTTTCATGGGCAGGAATTGTACTTTGTTTTGTGTAGTGGAAATACTTTGTTTTGTGTAAGGGAAGGGTGCAAGCTGAACCTGGTGCCCCAGGAAAGGCTCCGAATTGTTCCCTTTAGCAGCTGGCTTTGTCTCTTGGGAGACTCACAGCACCCAGACACGAGCTGTGGCTTTGTGTCTGTGTTTGCAGGGGGTTTGAAGAGCTCTTTTGCAGGTTGGGTGGACTTGAAATAGGGATTTAGTGCCAGTGCTCAGGTAACCTGTGGAGCCCAACATTAGGGGCTTGCATTTTGTGTGTTCTGCTGCACACATTTGGGGAAGAGGGGGCCCTGTTCACTTCAAATCAACTTGTCTGGGAAGAGGCTCAGTCCACAGGAAAATCCCCCTTGTTTACAGCAGACTGGACTGCTGAGGTGACAGGGCTCAGACTAGATAGATTCCCTAGGGATCCTTCAGCTCAGCTTTGTCCAGGTGCCAGTCCCAGTTGCAGCTCCACACTTGTGGTGCCCGTGACTCTCCCCTGTGGGACGTTTCTGCCACCATGGTGTTCCTGAGGAGCTCCCACACCCTGGCAGCATCCCATTCCCTCTCCAAGGGTCAGAGCAGGCTCTTCTGCACCAAGGGCAGTCCCCCAGTCCCAGCTGCAATGCTGTGAGCAGGGAATTCACGCTGCATTCAATAAACACAGTGGAGGGCACTTAGAATATCTCCACTGTTGGGAACTAAAAGCTAATTGGCTTTGAAGAAAATAACCCACACACTTTGTAGCACTCCACTGATCAGAAACTGGACCATAGATAATTGAGATGGTGTGAAACACCTACTGCCTCATGCTCACAATTTTTGGATCCATTAATTCCTACAGTAACATCCTACAGGAGGATGTTACAACAGCTTAGTTCATTATAAACAATTTTGCCCCATTTACTTTAGAATTTTGTGGTTCTTAATCCATAAATGCGAGCAGA
The DNA here is from genome assembly GCF_001522545.3 of Parus major. Lineage (NCBI taxonomy): Eukaryota > Metazoa > Chordata > Aves > Passeriformes > Paridae > Parus > Parus major. The sequence continues at coordinate 4,724,810 of NC_031783.1, forward strand.
ATGCAAATGTGCAAACAAAGGAGCTTGGAAATAGTGACTTTTTTTCTTCTAGCCATTGTTTCGATATGATGGTAGAGACTAAAATTTTATCAACTGTAGAATCATATTTTCACATAAGATACCAGTGTGGTTATACCTGGGGCTAAAGCTGAAGAATTTTTTGGATGGTAGATGGTAGTTTAGAGGGGTTTTTTTGTTTTCTTGGTTTTTTTTTGAGGGTGTGAATCGCAAAAATTGCCTGGTCGATCCTAAAATTAATTTTGATGTGGATTATGGGAGCACAGAGTTTATGACCAGTACAATTACATTTCATTCTAGCAAATATAACATAGAATGAGTTCTGTTTTGCTCAGTCACAATGTTATTCAACATTCTTATTTTTGCTCCTCTTCCCCTTTCTAGAAAGGGGAGAAATGGGTGTCTTGGTACCTGTGACAGAAAAATTCAAGTTTTTGTTGAATGTTGTTATTTTCAATATAGCTCTAATATCAAATGAGGGAAAATTTTCAGAGATTTTGAATTTTGTGATGATACAAATGAGAAATCCTAAAAATGTTTCTCTTCTCACAGCTCTCATTAACTATTTTTAAGTCTTTCCACAGAATTTGGGATGTTAATTGTGCCTTAATCCCAATTACATGAGACAGTAAACTATCCCACTGTTAAGCTACCAGCAGATTTAACTGCATATTTTGAACATAGTGTTTTCCTAGATCAAAGATTTTTTCAAGCATTTTTGATAAATATTTTTAAAGAACTTTGTCTGGAGATCCAAACTCCTGTTAAGGAAATTTAAACCTATTTGATAGTAGGGCTTGATATAGATTGATATCTATAGTATAGATAGGCTTGAGTTTCTTGTTTTGCTGTTATGGATTACTTACAAATAATCCTCAGCTTCCCAAGAATAAACCACCTGAAAACCATTGTTGTAGGTTAAAATAGTCTCAACAGATACAAATTTCTTGTTTAAATGTGAAGTTTCTTTCACCAGATCGTTCAGCCAAGCCACCAACAGAGCAATTGCTAGGAAGGCCAATAGGTTAGTTAACATTAAAGGAGGAAATCTTGGTGTACTCACATCTTATTTACAACAGGTATTTTCTTTGATTTTGATTTTTTTTTTTTTTTTCCACTAATACAAGTCTAGATAAGGAATTGCTCTTTGGAAACAGAATCCTGAGTGAAAAACCATTGCTGTGAATGAGGTGGGATCACCATATTTTTTTTTGTCTGTGTCTGCAAGGAGCTGATCCAGTGTAATGGGCAGAGAGAGCAGCAGCATTATTCACTGCAATATGTAAAGTAGCCTCTTGGGCTCCCCATACATTTTATCTTTCATTATCAATTTGACACTCCTGCATGGGCAGATTCATTCTCTGGCAGGGAACACCACAGGCTATATTTCTGTGCTTTTTCTCCCTCCATCCAGGCATTCTCTCGGTGCCTTGGTAAATCATCATGTTAAATCATTAATAGTGAAGAAAGGCATGCTACGTAAGCAATTATATACTGATTAATGTCTAAGTTAAATCCCTCTCTTCAAAGATATTGCTGACCTGCTGAGTATCTCCATCATATTCATTTTCTTTGTTCTTTGGGTAGCAGTTTAGCAGTCCAAGCACAAAGGCAGGAGTGTTCTCAGGTTCAAATCCTTGTGTGCAGAACTGAACACAAACAGTTGATATTCCCTCTCAAAATGAACATGGGGGGACACAAGGGCTGAAAATCTTCAGTAAAGCTTTACCAAGCTGGTAAAATTCTGGTCATGCTCTCAAAACCCTTATCCTTGTTAAAAGTATGGCAGTTTCAGTGGCAGCAGCAGGGAGAGGAGCCCTCGGAGCTGTGTTGCAGAACCACATCAGTCCAGCCTGCTGGGAGTAAGTGGAGGTGACATGGGGTTTAAAATGTGGCTTTTCTGCAGTGGAGCTGCCTGTGTCACGAGAGCACGAGAGCCAAACAAACACTGGCTGCTGCAGGAATGGTTTGAATCATTCCCATTATCCAGGTGTTAGCCTCTGTGCGATGCAGACAGAATGGAATCCTGACTGAGAAAAAGTGGGGAAAGATATTCTGTTTTGGTGTTTGCCTAAGGAAGAAAAATAATGCACAAAATACAGAATCTTCTGGGATTCCTAGAGATGTCTGAGATGCTCAGTGTGTGCAAATACATGTCTGTGTAAATACATTTACACAGAAGTGCAAGTTTGTGCTATCAGCTCTTTGGTATGTAGGTGCTGCTTTCATTTTCTGCTGAGGGGCAAATTGCAGACAAATAGCATTCATGCACTTAGCAGATAAGAAGAAAAAGGAAATATCAACTTTGTCTATCTGCTGACAGAAAGAAATAATATATTTCTTTTATACATTTGCGTCAATAGGCATTGTCTGTTTTTAACTCAGAAATAGATATTGGAATATGACTGACAAGTTCTACCTTGTTCACCCCAGAAAAATAAGAATTTCAGAGCAATATATATATATTCCTCTTTTTCTCTTTCCCTTAGTCATGCTTTCTATTCCTTTGCATTGGGATTTTGTGTTCTGTACTGCAAAGCCTGGCTCAGAGAGCACAGTTCAGTATTAGCTGTGCTGTAGTCTGGACCAAAAGGAGGGGAGGTTGATAAAGGGTTTTTTCCTACATCAGGCCCTGCTTTGCCATCTTTTCAGTGGGTGTTGCAGCATGACAAGGACGGCTTTGCAAGATTCTTGTTCAGAGAATAATCCTCTCCCACCAAAGGGCATGTCTCTCACTTTTTGGGATCAGCCTTTGATAGCTGGGAACTGTCTCCTTTTAGATCCAGAGGCACCCTCAGCTGTGTAGCAGAAGTGGAGATGTTTTTAACATGCCAGAGCTATGCCTTTTGCCAGATCCACCCAGGTGAGCAGCTGCCACTTCAGAATTGTTACTCAAGCTGTCCTTTATGCTATTAGTGCTAAAATTATCATTGTATGTTGATTTCTGACCATACAGACATGTTGTGCCAGGTTCTGTTAGAGCCCACAGGGCACATTGGGTGCAAGGTTGCAGTGGAAGTTGAGGGAATCTTCAAAGACATTCAGAAACTGTGCTGAATGCAGGTCCAGCAGAAAGGCACTCTTTCCTTTCCTTTTGTTTGTTAAAATAAATGTTTATAGTTTCACATACACAGTTCTCTATGTATTGAACAATACTCAGTCTGTTTCTTTAGAGGTACCAGCTGTAATGTTATTTGTGAGACAAATATTTGTCTGGAATATTTGCTCCAATATTTCAGCTGTTGTAGTCCACTACTTTTGACAACACTGATTACCTGTAAATCTTTCTTCCTGTTTTTCCAGTTGAAGTTATTTAACCTCTGACAAAACCTGGCAGAGGGATTCCACAATTCTGTAGCTGTTACAAGTTGTTCATTTTACGTGGCATTATATCTGAGGAAGACTTTTCAGTCAGTCATCATGAAACACTGCACTAAATCGTGCTAAGTTTGCACTTCTTGAAAATGAAAAGTCACTCTAACACTTTCTCATCTCCTATTACCTATTACCATTCCATCTCTGTTATCAGGCAGAGAAAATCTATATTCTCTGCAAGTTTGACAGCACTAGGAGTAAGCAATGGAGTACCACAGGAGCTGGTGGGGCTCCCAGCCTCACTCCTCGTGCTGCTCCAGAGGAGAGCTGGACATTCTCAGTGGTCATTGCCTCCTTTATAGGCAGGAGTCTGCCAGGCTGAGGAGAAAGTCCTGGCCTCACATCCTGGGGAAAAAGCCTCAGGTCCTGCTGAGGTCCCTCTGATTGTTCCCAGGGTGGAGAGAGGAGGTTTCTGTGCACTCAGCTCAGTGCAGGCACATGTGGAAGGTAAAGCAAGCATTCACCTTCTGGATGAGCTCAATTAAAGTCAAGAAGTAGAAAATCAAGCACCTGAAGTGCCACAGGATTTGGGCCTCAAGGGTCTGCAATAAATGAAAACACAAAGTATTCATTTCCACAGTAAGACTTCCTATGAAGAACATTTCATTGCAGTGTTTCTCCCTCTCAGTCATTTGCTCCATCATCATTGTTTTCATCTGAAACTTTAGAGTAGGTGAAAAGTTCAGTTACAATAATGGAGTTTAAATATGTTTTTCATTCCTTCTTACCCCTTCCCTCTCTCTCTCTGCCTCACACTCACACACACATGTATTTTAAGAGCATCCACCCAGAGCACGATCAGCCACCAGAGTGGGGATCCTGAGGATGCCACAATTCCAGTTACTCACTGGGTAGGTGACACCACTCTTGGTGTTTTTCAGACAAGACTGGGCTGATTTAGAGAAAAATTAATTCCTTTCAGGCTTGCAGTCAAAAATGAAATACAGCCAATAAACAAATAATATTTGAGGGGCTCCTTGAGGTGAAAATGTGGCAAGGGACACAGAGAGAAGAAGAGACAAGACTCTGTTTCAAAGGAAAAATAATCTGGTTATAATCATTCCAGAAGAGATATAAAATGATTAGTAATTTGAGGCAAAATGCTCTATCCTAACTAATGTTTGGAGAATATTATGCCAGCAAATTCATTGTCTTTTTAAATGTCTATTAATTTCATCAACTTATTCAGTGGTGTGTGAAAAACGATGACTCATAGTGGTGGAGCTCAGGACATCTGTGGTCTCTTTGGTTTATTATCCTTGTCTTTGATGAGTTTCATCCCTCTGCATCTCAGTTTTCCTTCCCTCCTCCCTTTCCACACTCAGTTTTCCCTCTGTATTTTCTCCTGTAACTTGTGCACCATTTGAGAGGCTGTCAAATACCTGCCATACAGGGCTTGATTTCATCTGGTGCTTCCAAATGTTATTTCAGTTCTGAAAATCTGATTATTATATGTTTTCATTAGGTCGAGTAATGGACCTCTGAAGTTTTTATTTTAGTGATGTTCCCCATTTTTTGGTCAATCTTACAAATCAGGCAGTCCATCCCCTAACCAGCCCCTCTAACCCTTAATAAACAATACTAAAAGGGAAGTAATCACTTGTACTACATTGACGTTGCTCCTGGAGCAGAAGTTGTGTTGGCAAATTCTGGGGAAGAGAATTGAAGCTTAGGGGAACCTAAGAAAGGAGAAGAGCAGGGGTGTGGGTTGTTTCATGAAATGCTGCAGAGAAGGGTGTTTTAATCTCCCTGTAACCATGCATCAACCTTTGTGATCATGCTTTTATAGCATACAAAGCTCTCTGCTTCCCATGGACAGAGAGAGTTTAAGACCATGTACTTATTTCTCTGCTAATCAAACCCAAAAATTTCTTCTGGGCTGAGTTGTAATTTATATTATCAGAACTGCAGGACCTACTGAATTTAGTGCAATGGAAAATTACTCAGTTTTTATTTGGAGATGCAGTGCAGAGCAGAAATAAAATCTAGATTACCAATTACTGATAGAAATTGCAGCTAATCCTGTACAGGCAGAAGCGTTGTCTGTCACAAGGATAGAAGGAAAAAAAAAAACAGACTTATTATTTGGTAAAAACGCAAATGATAAGTTTTAAAACTCAAGGTATTAAACAGTAAGAATGACTCCATGTGTGATGTGGAAGTAGAACATGGTAAAGGTTTGTGAAATGTGTTCTGAAAATGTAATTTTATTATTGCCAGTGTTTTATCACTTGTGCCCAATAATGTTTTTGATAGGTAGAATGTTTCCCAGATCTCCAAGGAGTGGTCCAGGCTTCATAGTTTAAAATAGATGGGGAAAATATTCAGGGAACATTAACTTCAAGTGGGACTTTCTGCTCTGATTGACAGAATTCATTACAGAAGGTGTGTTAGAGTTCTGGTGCTCTTGCAATGCTCAGCTGGACTTCCAGCCTCACTCCTCCCAGTGAGATTGAGTTCAGATCCCCCTCTACCCTTTATTGATAATTTTTTTCCTGCATTTTGTGTGACAACAGAGAAAATTAATTTTGTTTAGTTTCTCTAACCTTGCTAGTTCAAATTCTCTATTAAATCCCGTTTAAAATTCATCCTGATCTGAGGAAGTCTTTATTCCTCCTGCTCTCACTCTGCCTTTGCCTGTGAAAGGTTGGAGACTCCCCCGAGCCCAAGGGATGTCTGGTTTCTCCCTGCCCCCCAGATTTATGCACCACAAGAAATTTAGCCAGGACTACTCAGGAATCACCAGGATTTTCCAGATCACATATTGCTGCCCCAATACAAAATTCAGACATGTGAAGAAATCAGTCCCTGGGGCAGACAAGTTTCCTGGCCATGGCAAAGTGTTTGCCTGCCTGCCTAATAAGGCACTGCAGTTTTCCTGGAGGTTTGGCTAGGAATCTGAAGTTGTTTTTTTACTTAAAAAGGGAAGTAGAGAGATACCTCCCCAGGCATTTCCAGATGTAAAGATTCCTGATATTTGGGAGTATTTCATGGGTGCTGGAAGCTGGTAAATCTTCTCAAATGCTTGTGACCCACCTGAAACTGAATCCCTCCTGTGTGGCAGGTATACTGTTAGGTATTTATCCATCAGCTGCTCTTAGCAGACTGCTCTAAGGTGGGGCTCACAAGAGAAAGCTCACACAAGCTTATGTTAATTTGTAGGTCAGCCTGGAAAAGTGTAAAGGTCCTTATTGGCCTTAGAAATCTATGAATCGATAGCAAGTGCTGGCAAAAGGTCACTGGTCACAGATAAAAGGCTAACTATCAGACCATCTAGCAGAGCTACTCACACCTTTTTGTTATGAGGTTAAAATAAATGCTACATTTGGTTGTCAGCTACTGTTCAGTCGCTTTTGTTCCTCTTGGGCAGGTTCATGCAGATGCTGCTCCTGAAAAATCACAGCTACTCCAGAACACAGAGCTTCCTGAGTCCACCCCAAACATTTCCCCAAGTACTCTGCAACCAGCAGAAGAGCAGCTCTCTGGTCTGAGTGCCTTATGATTTATGAATAACTCTGCTTTCCATTAAGCTGCAGAAAGGGGATAGTGTGTTTCACCCTGTGCTGAGAACCCCATTTGTTTCCGTTCCTGTCAGCAGTTTGCATAAGTGAATGATTTTATTTCATGTGAGAGAGAAGGCAAACACACAAGTTATCCCAGCAGTGGAAGATTTGTCAAATAAAGCTTTTAATAATGGTGTTATTTGACAGTTTTATAGTGCCTCAACTTTCGAGCAGTTTGAAGGTGGTAGGTTTTCAATAAAAATTAAGTCCTTATCTAGAAGAAATTCAGTCCCTGTTGTTTTAAAAGAACTAGTCTCGGCTGCATTGGAGCACCTTAATCTACTATTGAAAGTAAATCTCAATCCTTTTCTGTATTAATATATCTTGCAATCCATCATCAGGAGGTGTTCTGTGTATTTTTTTGCCCTAGTATATCAAGGTGGCCTGATAAACCACCTTCCTAACCAAACTTGTTGGGTGATCATTATGTTTCTCACGAGAATAAATTATCCAGTGGAGCTCTCTGAGGCTTACTTAAATAGTCCAGTAGTGTTTCCAGTCACTCTTACTTATTTCTTTAATTTGTTTAAGGGGTCCAGTAAGTTATTCAGGTGAGGAGAAAAGGAAAGAAGGAAGTTGGTGGTTCTCACAAGGTCAGAGTTAATCCTATCTGTGTTCATAAATCATTGTACATCGTGGGAGAGCCACGTAGCAACTGAGAACGTGTTAATAGAGAACCAGCTCTGCATTGAAAGTTTCTTTGCTTGAAGAAGGGATTTCCAAAAGAATCTAAAACTGCTGTAAATATCCTTCCAGTTAAATCAACATAAATTTTAAAGAGTTATATTTTTTAGAAATGTGCTACTTGTTAAAGCTTGTTGATCTTCACCATCCTGAGAAAATGGATTTTCTTACAAGCTTTTTTAACTAAACAATTTCTGAGCAAGAGAGGGCTCTATAACCTGGCTAAGTGTTTGGTTTAGACAATTGGAATAACAGATGATAGTATGAGGAGAAACAGCATATCTTAAATTATTTGCCTAATTTCACATATGCAGATTTTGTGAGGGCTAAGATTTCATGTGAAGGGATCTTGACTCCAAACTGTCTCACAAGTCAGCCCAACACTGGTTGTACAGACACAAACTGGCTCCACAGAGCCCCTGATGCTGAGGAATTCAATGTTTATATTGCTACACCAGCTGATATTTACAGGTGCTCAGCTGGTACAGTTCATTCTCACCCTGATTATATCAGACTGGACATCCTGATTCCCAGGGACTTCAGCTACGTCCTGAGAATCATCAGGGTGAAGTCTTTGTGCTCAGCATTCTCATTAGCAGTGCTGTTCAAACCAAACACACATATGGCATATTTTTAAATACAATGTCACAGGGTTTGTACCAGAGTTCTACAATCTGGGTCAATAAACAAAGCGATCAGGGGACAGGAGCTGAAGGGAAGAACATAAGAACAGCAACAAGTTTGTCACCTGATGCACTAGAGCTCCTTTCACAAGCTGGTGTCTCCTCTAAAAGGGCTTAGGGATACTTTTATTTTCTACTTTTCACTAGAACTTGGTGTAAAGCTCTTGATAGAGAATGTAATGCTCTAAGACCTTGAAATGTTACAACCTGCTCTAGAGAACATTCTAGGCTGGGTGTGCTCAGTCCTGCCCCGCTGCTTCTCTGGGGTGTGCCAGCAGGGCATGGGAAGCACACCTGCATAAAAACTACCCCTTTTTAATTCCAGGGGAGCTCCCTCCCTGCCACCTGATGGCTTTGATTGGGGAGGATCAGACAGTGCCATTCTGTGCTCCACAGCCCCTTCCTGTTGTAAAGAGAGGGAGAAGAGAGGGACAGGCACTGGCTTTTATTTACTGGCAGCTTGAGCAATGCCACCAGATGAATTAGAGGAGTCTTTCCCTTGACTTTGTGAAAGTTGGAAAGCGTCTTGGGCTTGTGCTGTATGTACTGTTTTTATTTTATACACAGTCAGCTCAGAGTCTCCCTCATATCTCTTTCTCCCACAGTGCTCAACTCCTCTCTCTCTCATCACAGGAAAGTCTGACAGGAACTTGCCTCTCTTATCTGTCTCTTTCTCTGTGCTGTCCTCCCCCTCCTTCTCATTCTTTACCTCCCTCTGTCTCTCTCATTCTCTCCCCTGCTGCTCTCAGATGGCTGGCTTTGCTCAAGGTCTGCAGGCTGGCATAGAGCATGCCTGGAACAATATGTTCCTATTAAATTTACCCTGTCTCATTGCTTCCTGAAATTAAATTGAGTTTTACTCTCAAGTTTGTTTGTTGAAATCGCATAATAAAAACATCCCTGAATGCAATTGCATTTAATCAGAAAGCTTTCCAGAATTTATAGTGATAAAGCACTATTTTAAAAAAAGGCTGTAGTGTTCTATAGAAAAGAATAAGCAAGTTTCTTATTTACAACTGAAATTAATCTTTAAACGTCCCTCTGAAGTCTGGGTTCCCTCCACAGATTTACTTCCATGGCTTTAACACCACTTTGGACACTCCAAGATCACCAAGATGGAGAGAAACAAAATTCCTGCACTTTTAGTCTCAGCCCTGAGCTTTATTTTGTTACTTATTAAAATTCAGATATTAATTCCTTGTATATGTTTTGTCAATACAGGAATGTTCTGCATTTATTCCAATGGCTGCTCTACACTTAGTGAAGAGTGTCAGGTTTGAAACTACTCCAAGGTGCTGTTCACAGTGATGCTGCTCAGGGCTGGACCTTTGGCTTTGATAAACACAAATCACACGTTCTGGGGTGCTGAGCCACTTCTGCTGTGTCAGTGTCAGCAAGGAGTTCTCAGTCCTCCTGAACTGCTAATAGTTTCCACATTCAGGATCAAATTTGTGACAGCTGGACAAGAAGGTTTTCACTGTTTTGGAAGATGAGTGAATAGCAGAGTATGCATTGCACAGCTTAAAATTGCTGTGGTGTTAAAAAGCCACGGGAATATTTTATTGTTTCTGAAGCATTCCTCTTTGATTTGACTGGGATGTGAAACAAAACCACAGCAGTATCACCATGGTGATATATAATGGGATATATTTCAGAGAGAAAATAAGACATGTAGAAATTACAGATTGATCACCCTGGAAGGTCCTGCAGCTTTGGGCCACTCACTGGCAATTCCAACATCTCAAAAAGTAGAACACTGCTGCAAGAATATGCAAAACTCCAGAGCCATGCTGTGCCTCTCTCTTATGTACCCTGCACTTGTTTTATATGCTGAAGACATCTTGACATCAATGGGGCTGTTTTCAGAGCAGAGCATGTTTGAAGTCTGTAACAGAAATCCATTGTAGAGAGAAGAGGAAGATGTGAACATTGGCAGTAGTTTGACAGATCTTTTTCCAGTAGTGCTTGGGAGGATCCAGTACTCATCTTTTTTATTACAAATGGAGGTGTTCAACAAAGTAGACTGAAGTGTCTGTAGTCAACTATGATTTTTCAGTAGTTTGCCTGAATTTGGGGATAACAATGCAAAAATACCTTGCACCAAGGCTGTGGGGGACTGTGTACCCACACAAAATAGAGAAAAGTCTGGCCTGGCAATGCCACAGAGCAAAACTTGAGCTGGCAAATGATGAGACTGTACCAGGTGATCCTGAGCCCATGGGTGCAGCTTTGGTAGTAACATACAGGATGTTTCACTTGCAAGTAGTCAAGAAGAAGTGAAATTGGGACTGGCTGCTATTTGCAGGCTCCCTCATTAATCTGACAGAGCAGCTCTAGGGGGTTACCCTGGCAGAGGTGAGTGTGAGGGAAGGGTGTGAAGAGGCACAAGGCTGCAGTGGCTGTTGACATTTTGTCCAGGAAGCAAAGGGATCATGGAGGAGAACAGAGGAAACAAGTGGCAGTAGGAAAAAGGCAAGCATTGACATCTAGAAACATTTATTGAGTACCTTCTGTGCATTTCAAGTGCTGACTTTTCCTCCTAACACTGGAAAGAAAGGCTTGGCAGTAATTGGCTCCTGCTTCTTCAGAAATCTCTGGGTAACTTCTTTTTTCAGCTACTAGAACAATTTTCCTTAATAAAGTCCCAGAGAAGCTCCCAGTGGCCAGGCAGCTGTCTCCATCTGAGAGCCTGTGTAGTTTGTCCCCATTTTGGGGAGGATGGTGGCTAACCTAGAGCCACCTACCCACACAAATCTCAGCTCTCCATAGGGTGAAGGCAGCAGTGTGGGCCCAGTCACTGCTACAGAGTCTGGGAATAAGCTGAACAAACCTTTGCCAGGAGAAATGAAAGGATGTAATCATAAGCTGCTGTTGCAGGGACAGACTAATGATGTGCCAGTGATTTTTATTGCCTTTCCTCATAAGACCTTGAGGGACCTCATGGTCTTTCCTTGGACCTGAAATAGTTCCACAGTTCAGTGCTACCCAGGAGATACAGAATGGCAAAAGATTACTTCTCCATCACCTTAAAGATAAATCTTGAGGTCCTGGCAACCTTTGGGAGAAAAAATATAATTGTCTTCCTAATTAAAATTGATTTTTTTTTTTTTTCAGTGAATGTGCCCTTCTGTTGCTATCCCAGCTGTATAAGTGACTCTATCTCCCTTATTACAACAGATATTTATTGTCACCCATGGACAGCACACTCAGCACAGTATGCAGTGTGTATGATACCAGCTCTGGCAGCAGACCACAGACCTGTTAATTCCTTTGGAATATATATATCTCCCTAACTAGTGCTAAGGATGGCTGTCTGATGTGGCTTTCCTTGTTTATTGGACTGTACCTGTGGGTGTTTCAGGTGACATAAATATATTGACATAGGGACTAAGTTCCTCAGTCCTATTGCCCAAAGGATTTAGGTACCTCCCTCCTTCAAATGCATCCAAAACCCCTGGCATTAGCAGTTTGACTGTGAATATAAAGTCTTGAATATAAACTTTTGCAGAACTGTGACATTGGTGTTCATGGCTTTTGTTGCCCTCTCATTTCTCTCGGGGTGTAACTTTTACCTTCCCAAGAGTTTTCCTCATGCTGAGGTTCTGAAAAGGGTTGTAGAGGTGCAAGGGATGCTGAGGTTTGGCCTTCAGCATCTTCTGTGCTGCAGCAGGGGTAAGTTGTATCTATCCTGTACATCCTGCTGTACTTCATAGGACAGTACAAGAAGCTCTTGTGTGTGTTTTTGGGGCTGCCACTTTTATAGGAGAAAACTGGGAAAAGGCCAAAAAAAAAGGGGAAATGCCTCCATCTGTGAACTATAGGAAAGTGCCTCGGATACAATGAAGTCTAATAAACATGATAGTTCAAAAGGCATTTTAGATGATGCCTCAAAGTGCACTGCAAGTTTAAAGATAGTGGAAAATGCAACATGAGAGGGGAAAAAAAGCAAGAAGGAAATGCTAGGAAAAGTTCCATTGAATAGAACTAAAAATGTCAGGCAACCTGAAGAGGAGTTTTGCTGTCACTGGACTTTTCCCCCTACTCTTCATGTGTAGCACATCCTCTGACAGGCTGCAAATGTAACAACCTTCAGACATGAGTCATCAGCAAGGACAGATCCTCTCGTCCTCAACACTAAAAATAAAGATCTCGCTCACTGAGCCTAAGGAGCAATTCTCTCTCTAGTAACTCAGCACCAGCCAGCAGAGCAATAGAGAAGGGAACATGCTGAACCAGTGATTTATTCAAGCTGGAGGCCTTGATCTTGACATGACTAACCCAAGTGCAGTAAATGGGTTGAAATAAATGCTGGCTTTGCCAGGCACCGTGTTTTATGACGTATGGGATATGGGTCCAGGGGCTCTGAGGGCTGCTACCTTGGGCTACCACTCCTGAAAATGAAGAGCTCTATCACCAGCGTCCTTACTGCTGAAAACTGAGCGTGAGATGCTGAGGATTACATGTTAGTAGAAAAAGATGCCTTTCCCTTATCCTTTATGGTCCGAGGGTTCCTTTTTTTTAGCATGACAGTAATTATTTAACTACCCTTCCAGGAAGTAGATTTGAAATCTTTTCAACTTGTGGTGAAAGCTATATCAATACTCTCTGATGTAGGGCAGTGGAGGTGAGGGAGAAATAACTCAGTAGCTTGGCTTAAGCCTAACAGAACATATTAGTCGTGAAATATTTAAACCATCAATATCACACATTGATGTGCAAAATGTTTAATTATGTATCATTTCAGTTATTATTCATGTTAGATCTTAGACCTTAAGATGTACATACATTTAAAAAATAGCTCAGGAGATGTATCAGGAGTGTAGAGCAGCATGAGAAATCTGAAGGCTGCCTGTACACTTCTGCCTTGGAAGTATGTGTCAGAATTCCCTTTTTTTTCCCCTCCTAAATTACCAACTCCTTTCTAGGGCTCAGTGTGGACAATGTTTCTGCCTTTAATAAACGTCTCTGGTAGAACAAGACTATTTCAGGGGAAATGCTTCAAGTTTTAAGCTGGATGCCTGTCCCATTCTGTGTAGGTCCATATGCTGTTTCTGTCACTGTATCCTAAGTGTGTGTAGCTGAGTGTCTCCCAGCACTGCATTAAGCAGCACGGCTCCCATCTGTCACAAAGGGTTTGTTCTCTCATCCCAACAGCAAAACTGCATGTACAGTGTCATGCTTCACATGTACAGCTCTGCCAGGGCTTTGCTGGGGGAGGCAGCAGCAGAGTGGATTGTTGGGTGCTGGAGAGGGGTGAGGGCTCTGCTCTGTGCCACACACACCAATTCCAGGCAGGGCAGTGGGATCCAAGGCTGCCTGGACACTGGGGATACTGGGGAGCTTTCCTGGCTGTCTGCAGGACTGCTCTGTGAGTAGCAGCCGTAATGAAGGGATGGGCTGGTTAGATTCTGGGCCTGAATCCTGGTGTTGCTATATTTTTATCTCAATAATTTCAGAAATGCTGCTGTGAAAAGAGCTCTACCTGTTTGTTTCTGTAGCTACCTGTGGTGCAGCTGCATGCCACTAAAAATTTGCATTGCCAAACCTTCTGCTGGCAGTTCATGAGCCAAATGAAGGCAGCAGATGAGCAGCAATGGTGAGGGGGAACTCTGAATTTTTTTTAGCAGTTTTTAACATATTGGAATAAAAAATGACAGACATTTACTTTTTATCACCTGTATGGTAATAAATAATGAAAGGTGTAAAATAACCAAGTTCTAGACTGTTGGGCTTGAGATTAGAATTAGTTTACAGGGGCAGAATCTGCTCCTGCTGTATTAGCAGCTTTATTCAGTCATTCATATGCAACAGCAGTGTCACACAGTGACTCCTGAAACGAGCACTAATGAAGGTGTCTTTTGTTTTCATATAGATTAACACATTACTTTGTTCTCTTCTTCAGCAGGCATGCAGAAAGACAGCACTGCTGATGCCTATATCCAGTTTCATCCTTCAATTAGTGATTTGCTTTCCCTTACAATCCAAGTGCTGGTGGAATTAACCTCAGCTAATTATCACTGATGGACTGATCTTTCTGTGAAGCCTAGAAAGCAAGGCTGTCATATTTTGCCTGAGATTTGCATACACATTTCCTCTGTGATCTGATTGCTCAGTTTTGGAAGTCTGTTTTAAGGTTCCAACAGGCTTAATTTCACACAAGTTTCATAGATTGCAAGATGCAGGAACAGCATCTGTGTAAAATAAGCTTTAGGTGTATTTGGAAGGAGACAAACTGTGAGTTATAAATGCTTGTTGGACATGGTTTGAAACTTTGAGTCTGGGTTGATGATCATTAGTCAGATATTGCTATATTTTACTTTGTGGCTTTTGGGGTTTTTTTTTCTGTAGAGACTTAAGAGGAAAACTCAACTATTAGCCTTACTTCACTTCTTGATTTTCTTCTGTGAGAGAAGTGAGATCTTGTTTGTAATGTACCTCATTGGGGCAAAGTAAATCCTTCTTGATGGTACAGGGTTCAGGTAGCTGCAGAGCTGAAACAATCCACATAAACAAAGAGCCCATGGCTGCCTGCAGTGCAGCTCTGTAAAATATCCTTTGTAGATCCAAGCTGTGCTGTCTTGCACAGAATGAATTACTTGCATGTTCCCACTTTAAGCATTTCATAGACTTAACCACCATAAAAAGTAGCGTTTTAGGGAAATTTGTATCTTATCTCTATAATTTACATCATTTTTCAGTAAAATGACACTTTATCTGCCCAAGCAAGACCTTTAGCTTCTAAAATCTATTCAGAGTGGCTGCACTACATATGAGTTGCCAACTTGTAAGGCTTTTCTGGACACTGTTGTGGCTCCAACAGATTATTTATTGAACAGCTGAGCTTGGGAAACCTTCCCAAAAGCTGCAAAACTGTCACATGCACAATTCCACTGAAAATTCTTTAGATGTAGGATCCTCCAGGAGCGAACAGGGATTCCCAACAGCCTTGTGAGAGCACTTTCCTTCCCCAGCAGCAAGACAAGTAATAGAAATCTGCTACACAAAACAATGCCACTTTCTACTGCCTTACAGAACATTTTATCTACTGAGGTGAAGTGCAAATATAAAACATGTTTGTGATGAGAAGAGTTGTGTCTCTTTGTGCCCTGGTTACTCAGAGGTGCACCAAGGAGAAGTCACTGGCAGAAAAGGCCTGAGAGCTTGACTTGTGAATTCATGTCTACTTCATCTTGTCTTTCTTCTGCCTTGGCAGTGATGACAAGAAACATTCCATCCCAAAGAGATGAAATAGCACCATGCTAGGCATGATGCCCACAAGTGTTTCCCAGCTTTTAATTGAAACTGTTCTGCTTTACTTCACTTGGACCAAGATTTCACCTAATAAGAAAGCTGTAGCCTCTAAATCACAAAAATCCAACCTGTGGACTTTGACTAATGCTGGGATTTGGTTTGTTAATACACACAGCTCCAGCTGGAATGTGGGGGACAGCAAATATAAACTGTGCCAGCCAGGGGCATGTGGTGTGTCTTGTGTGCCAGCAAAGGATGTGCTGGGGATCTGAAAGCACAAGATGCTGATGTACAAAACAAGAACACAGAAGGTGGAGCATAGCAGGTGACTGCCTGCCACAATTTCCACACAGGAAGGGTGGAAGGACCAGGACAGGCACTATCTGTTGTATGCCACCCTCAAATTCCCCCAGCACACAGATCTGTAAAGCTCTCTACAGCAGGTTGTCCTCTTGGCAATAAATGAGTTGCATGGCCCTCACAGCACTGCCAGTTTTAACATGGATATTTTTTCACCCCTAACACGGTCTCAGTGAAATTCCACTCACAGGGACACTGGGGGGGGAAAAGGAAGGAGCCTGTCAATAGTTGTAGGTTTGCTCAGCTCAGAAAAAAGGCATTGTGAAGCACAGTATTCATTTTTCAAGTGTAAACCAGGCTCCTTTAGCAAGAAAAGCCTGGAACTTTGGATGCAGTCCTCAAGGCAGGGAGGAGGAGGATGTTTGCTCCCAGCACAATCAACTGACCACATTCCAAATGGGCATTTGGGTGTCAGGATGCTGCAGCCAGGGCCCAAAACTCAGCTGAGCTGCAGCAGCCCATCTGCCAGAAGGAAAAGCAGGGGGGTGAGTGGCAAAGAGCCTCCAAGCTGGTGGGAGGGCTGGGAGTGCTGGCAGGAGCCTTTCCCTGCAGCAGCCTGGCCAAAAGGAGCAGAGCAGGCAGCAGAAGGGCAGAGAGCTGGATGGCTGGGACAGGGACATTCTTTTGTGTCACAAGTGGTCAGTATTTTACCAGCTGAGTTCCATAAATTGGCCCTGGGCTGTCAGTGCTAGTGCCAGCTGTTAAGTTTGTAGCAGCCATAATCTCAGCAGGGACAAATAGGGAAAGATGTATTGACAAATGGCACTGAGCATAATAAACTGCTCATCTTTATGAATGCTGGGATCCAAATGATCAAAACAGATGTACAGTTTCCAGATCTTAGCTGCACTGTCAGAATATTCCTGGTTTCCTCTTACATAGTCATCCATAATGAAAAGAAAACAAGCAGATTTGCCTTTCTCTTGGGTCTTTCTTTATTGCTCACTCAACATTAATTACAGAATATTGTTGGAATAGCAGACTGGCAGGCACTGGCACCCTGAACAGAGTTTGTCGCTTATTCCTGTCACTTCTGCATGTACCATATAGCTAAAATTATCCTCAGGACTAGCACAGCATCCACATGGTCATGTGAGAAAGCATCATTTTTGTCTACCCCTTTGTAAGTTTAAATTAACCCAGAAAAACATGTCCTGTTGAAAGACATCAAAACAGAAAATGAGTGAAGGCTGCCATTTTCCCACTGAAGCCATAAAAAAAGGAGGGTAGGGAGCCAAAGTGGAAGAAATGTTTAATTCAGATCAGTTAACACAATGATTTCTTATATTTTCATGTCAAGGGAATTGTAGAGGGTGAAAAAGAAGACACAGTGGAAATATATGCCTTTAAAAATATTTGGACACAAAAATTCTCTCCTGATTTATATGTGATTTGCAGGTTCATCAAAATGACTTTTATACTTAGTGTTGCCTGAAGTGTTTGGGGTCATTAGGGACTTTCCAGCTTATCAGATAAATCCTATGTATCCTGCCTTGCTGTTTGACTATAGCATTTTTTAAAAGACTTGTCAAGTCAATGGGTTACCATATCCCTAAGGCAGTGCATTTAATAGTTATAAAGTGCTGTCCTTTGCTAAGTGAAATACTGAGTGCTGAGCAGAGTATACAATTCCAGAGCCATAAGCAAAAAGATGAGTTCTCATATATTTCCCATGTACAATAGACAGCAGAAATTCAGAATATTGCCCGTTTTCACTCTGCCCAGTATGATAAGCATATTGCTTATTAAGAATTAATGTTATCAAGCTGATGCATTAAGTTACAAGCAGAAGTGACTCAAAAAATCAGAACATCTTGAATCTTAGACTTTCCAGTTAATTAAAACCTGCCCTCATACAAACAGTATGGCTAGCACGATTTCCTGGTGGACTTAAGTTATATTCCAAGGGAATTCAGCCTGTTTGGCTCCAGGCTCCCAGAAAAGATTGTGGACAAGGATTTTATGCATCCTGTGCTGCCTCAGGCAGCTCTCAGCAAACCACAGAGCTGGCTCCCAGTAACTGGGCATTTCTAAAGCCTTGACAGCCCTGGACACAAACTTGCACAATTCTTACCAACTTCCCTTCTGCCAACCATTAGATAGCAGAGATAAACCTGAAAAGCCCAGATTCTTGTCTTTAGGTGCCCAATATTTGGTAACTGGGCTCAGTGATGCTGACCAGAGCTTTTTCCCCTTTAGTATTCCAAAACAAGGAGCAAAGTAGCAGAGAATCAGGACCTGTGTTCACAAAGGGAATCTTGTTTTTTTAACTTCCCTCTGCCCTGTATCCTCTGGTTGTCAAGGTGAAAGATATTTTAATACTTGAAATAATTTAAAATATGTTAAATTAGTAATAACAATTATACTGATCTTTTCTGGGTATCTGCTGGCTCAGTCTAAGAGGTAAAATCATTAAAACTCTTTCTTGCAGCCTGTTGAGAGAAATAATATTTAGTGGGTGTTGAATTTCATATGATTCAGCTCAGTCTTGGAAATTGGCAAACCTTTTATGCTCAATTAGATTTAAAATCTGCTTTCAATACCTCATTCTTCATATAACTGATTTGTAATGGAACTCTGGAATGAATCAGACAGTGATCTCCTCGAGCAGGGATATCTTGCTGTCCTTAATGTAGCACAAGTCTCAGAAAGAACCCCTGTCTTTTGGGGTTTAGCTGAGGAGTTCAGAAGAATTTTCCTTTGCCCCAAAACACCACAAATAACATTAAAGAAGAATAACTTAACTACCATGTTGTTCAAGCTGAGCGTGCGTGAAGTTACATGGAAATTCCATCAGGCTTTAATGGATTCTCTTAGTAGCAACCTTAGCAAGATAAAGTTAACCATGACATGGATTATGTTAAGGCAGTGCACAGAATGAACATTACTTGTATTTTTGAGACCCTGCCAAGTCAGGATATCTTGCTGTGAGGTACAGGGAGTTTTTTGGCTCTGTACAGTTTGTTTCTCTCTGCTTTCCTTTACATTGATACTAAAAGCAAATTTCAGAGCTGTGACTTCCTCTCCTGAATTTCACACAATCTTAACATTTCACTTCATCCCTTTAGCTTTGGTCTCTGGCCCCAGCTCAGCTGGAGCATTTGTTTTACTTTTAAACACTCTGTGGTTAAAAGTTCAGCTTGTGTCCTTTTTTGGGGGTTGGGACATGACACTTTCCTTTAACATCCTACTACCTTTATTTAAATTTGCCCAAGTCAAAGTCATTGAGCTATCAATAAATTTTAGCTCCTCTGACAATAAAATTTTCGAGAGAAAGTATTTGATGGTGGGTTGGGTAGGCTATGAGATTTGACAGTGTGGAAATAGAGTTTTTGAAAATTGTTCTGTCTTTTTAAAGTTACTAGATCTCCTCCAGAGTCTATAAATAAGGCATGGAATCCTAGGGATCCCATGTGTAGAGATCACAAATTGACACACCAAGACCAAAAGTAGAAATTACTTAACTCTGAGCTAAAGCTGATCTCACAAGGTATCCAACATAATTTTAAAAACCTAAGTTTGGTTTGTTACAGCTAATCTTTCTAAATGCATCTTCAACTTAAAGCATTTACAAGATGCTTATTCTAACAGTATAATCTTTATCTGTTTCATTCTACCATGCAAAAGAAATAGGTCTTATCTTGGAACTTTACAGTCTAAATAGACAAGTGAGACAGAAAACAGGAGGATACAAACATTGTAATAATCCCTGGTTTTGCAGGTAGGGATGTAAGAGGTTGCTTGCTCTGCCCCTCAGAGGAACTGAAGGTTTAAACTCTTATTTTTCAAGATTATGTCAGCTGTCTCAGCAACAAATCTATTTTGTTTTGTTTACACTGCCACCAAAACTCTTGATGTATTTAGAACAAATAATGGCCTGGCACATTTTTATTTCATTCAGCCAAGTAATAATCCACATACAAAGGAATATTCAGGGTTAACCCCAGTCTGTTTTCATTGATTGTAATGATTTGAAGGAAACACAGATTGGTCAATAAGTGATCTAGTTTAAGGTACAACTCCTAAAACACACTAAACTTTAATTCATGGACAAATTCACTCACAAATTTTATAGAATAATCAAATGTCTTCCAAGCATGTGCTTTTCTCCTTATATTCCATTTTTGTTTAATGAAACCAGTTTACAGGTATTCACTTGACCATTTCAGAATTCTGCTTGTCTGAATTTAATGTCTGGCATTACTGAGGAATGTGAATCATTGCAGAGCTATTGCAGTGGCTTTCTGCATGTACAGAATAGCCTTCATCTGGTCTGATATTTTGTTTAGCCTTATTGAGAAGTCTGCACTTCCTCCATGTAGGTTCTGTAAAATGATAAAGTTGCTGCTGCTATTCAAATTTTCATTGAGAAATGAGTTTTTAGAGGGTGTTTTGTAATCAGGGGAATATTGCTGGTGGAAAGGAGGGAATCTATAAGGGAAGGAAGTACCCAAGATTAATTCAGAGCAATGATTTCTTTACTATCTATGGTCAACTAAAACATTTCTTCAAGAAGCCACAGGAGCATTTCACACAAAGAAAAATTATGCTTGAAAAATAGGATGGAATTTGAACCTTCATTATTTTGGATCTCATGGACCTCTCCTTTTTCCTAAATGAGGTGCTCTGGGAATTTCAGAGGCCAGACTTGATCTGTGGAGCCACTTGTTTTCCAGTGGGCCACAACCTCGAGCCATGCAGTGACAGAAATCTGTTTCCTGTGGAATTCTGCCTTGGGGCTGAGTTGTGGTTTGGGGTAAGCTCAGCCTGAAGCTGCAGATTTTTCTGGAGCCAGTGAAGAGTGACATTCTCTGCAGATGTTCTCCCTGCTAGGTCTCCATTCTCTGCTCAGATTTCTGCATCCATAAAACATCTAGAGCTCCCTCAATTTGTTTGGAATGGGCCAATGTCTCCAAACTCTTAAAGTTGGAAGCATAAGGACTGTATGAATGCCTGTGTCTTTGGGGAACAGAACACACCACCCTATGTGACAGGGAGTGGGGAGGTGAGCCTGTGTTTCTGGGGTGATTAAAACTCTGTATTCAGCACCTGTGTACAGACTGTGAAAGGCAGGTGAAGAAATCCTCACCCCTTTGGCTGCTTCAGTTCAAGAGCTGATCAAATCCTGGAGTTCCTCTCCCCTCACCTACAGCACTGGGAATCAAGCACACAGAATTGCTGGAGTATTCTCTGTGCAGCCCAGTTACCACTGACTTTTTTAATCTCCACAGTGATGAGCTCTTGTTACTGCTCACCAGTTTCAGCTGTTTCATTTTTCATTAGGACTTTTTTTAAGTGACAGTTTAATATACAGCAACTTAAAACAGTAATCCTAAAATCTAGCAGAGCAGCTAAGAGTAGGGAATTGCCTGAAGAAACATACTCACTGCAGAAATTGTATTTTGGGTACAAGGCAGACATACCTTTATCCTGTTCTGTGTGCTGCCACTGTAACAAGAAGCTACCCTGGGAGGAGGGCCAGGAAATGCAGGCTTTGGGGTACAATGTGAACATGTGAGAGAGGAGGAGGAAAAGCTGCACACTAAGCAGGCACAGATGGCACGGCACTGGGGGACAGCAGGGCTTGTTGGAGGCAGTGTTAAGTAGACAGTTTGGGAGCTGGCTGTGAGTTTTAGCAGCTGATTCAACCAAACCACCTGCGCATAGCCTGGTTCCACCTTGTTTTGCCTACTGCAAATTAAGAGGTATGGTGCTTTCTCTGGAAGCTTGTGTTTGAAATGTCTGTGCACAGCTGCTAGTGCTGCCCAAGAGCATGTGGGAGCACGTGGGTGTGCACACACATATATGTAAAAAGCATGATTAAGGGTATTAGCAACATAAAGAAAGACTTTAATTTGCTTCCTTTTTTCACTCCAGCTTCTGCTCTGATCCCAAGATTCTGTTTTTAATGCAGCAACATAAAGATGTTCCAGAGAAAGGAGATAAAAAAATTTAGGTCATTATTATGTTGATTTTAGTTTGGGACTATTAATTAGACACTATTCATCTACGTGTATGAATGGCATGATCATGAAGCTGTAAAATGCCTTAGAAAAGGTCAGTGCATTTTGTTACCTCTGAGTGTGTTGCTGAGTTTCAGAAACAAGTAGAAAATAATAGCCTGTGTAAACTAAGCTCTTCTCTAGTAATGTGGATAAAAATTTGGCTTCTCTCTTTTTAAGCTCCCAGGTGGATTTTCTTTCTTATAGAGGGGTGCAAAGGGTGCAGAGGATTAAAGGTTTATTTCTAAGAAGCTACAATTGGCTTTTGGGGCACTTAGTATGCTCCAGAGACATTAATATCTAAACCATTCAGGGATAATTGCATTAGTTGTCTTTTCTCCCAGCTAAATTATTTGAGTACATTAACAGTCAATTTTGTGTTGACAGGGCATGAATTTCTACTGATGAGAATAGAAAGCTTTGTATTATCTCAAGCAAAACATCAGTCTAAACTTTCAATTCTAAGAGTATATCATTGGATCAGGGACTTTGTAGATTATATATTGCAGATGGGAGAGAGAGATCTCATTTGAACAGTAATGGGAAGCAGTGGATTTAGCAGTAGATAAACCACTTTTCTTGCAGGAAGTGTTGCTTTTAACCCAATAAAGCTTCAGTTCACAAGCCACTCCTTCAAATTAGATTGTTAATTTTTAATGCATGTAGCAATTACTGATGTGACAGATAGCAGACCTGATCTTGCTCCCATCCAACTCTGTGGGAGTTCAGACACTGATATCACATGGGGAGACTACAAATGCAGTTAACAAGGCATGATGAATGTCACCTACCTGTGTTCTCACCTCTGTATAGGAATGCCAGTAATACATACCTGGTGCCTTTTGACACTGGAAGGTCCATCTGAGCCCATCTAAAAAGTTTAAGAAGGGGTGAATATGTCTGATATAGTAATTCCTTGTTTCTGATCCAACTGCATGTGAAAATTTCAGTAAATTCACTTTTTGTTTGAATACAAGCAACAGACAGCACACAGCCCAAATTAGAACTGGATCCCATCTTCCTGCTGCCCACATTCTTGTTCAGTTCTGGGTTTTCCAATCCTCTATTTCTATGACCAAATTATTTCTTCTTCCTTGAATATCATTCTTTCTGAATTTCAATTTCTTTGTGGCTTCCTTTTGCTGCATCTGCAGATGCCAGTGGCAGCTCTACTCTCTAATCTACTTCCACTTTTTGGAATGCAGACAGTGCCTCCTTTCTTCCATTGCTACAGTCACTCATAATGGGCACCACTTTCCCTCTCTGATGTCCAGAACATCAGCCTGTCCTGACCTTACAGACTAAAACAACACAATTTACCTGACAACAAACCAAACTATTGTGAAAGCTGTTATTTTCCATGCAGAGCAGCTGATCCCAAAATCTTAAAGACCTAAAAATGCATGAGTAGCCTGTAAGTTTTGCTCCTGCCTCTGCACACACATCCAGAACAGATGTAGACAAAACAATGTAGTTTTACTTTATTTTGTCAAAGTGGGAGGAGAGAGAGAAAGATGACAAGGCAGGAACCACATTTGATCCTTAGAATGAAATTTGGTGTAGAAAGGTATAGTGTTCATCCAGTGTTCCCACCACTCTGGGGAGACTGACTGCTATGAACCTGCTGAGACTGTTTAAATTCACCTAGCATTAAATTTTACCTGCTATTTAAATACTGCTGCACTAAAAAAAGTCAAGGTAGTCACTCTCTCTTTTGTTCAGGGGTCTTTGCTAATATGAGATAAGAGGCAAGAATTAGGGAATGTCACAATAGCAGTTGACATTCTTTGTCTGGAGCAAGAATTTTGTGCAATAAGAATGAAAAATTGTCGTATAATTAAAACTGTATCTTCTTGCACTAGGAAACATAATCAATGTTGTATATAATTTGGCAAATTCCTGTTTGGAAGCATTAAGGATGATTCATCCTCAACTGAGCTAATTGTTTGTACTCCCTCACAGTCAATGAAGAAAAGACACTGCCACCTACATCCCATTCCAAAGGACTTTTCTAAAAAGCAGTGTTTGCAAAGCTGGTAATATGGCCAGATCCCAGCTCCTGAATATTTATTGCGTTGCAAAACCCTGCTGCAAGTCCTGCTGGATGTGATTAACAAATGGGAAAATGTTTGCTCTCTTAATAGCTTTAATATTTTTATAAACCGGGATTATATCATTTGTAGCGTCTGATATTGGCTGGGCCGTGTCAATGGAGTTTAATTATGATTGCTCAGATTTTAGTGGAATGCAGATAAAACCAGCAGCAACAGATTGTCAGCTCCTGCTTTACACAGGGGAGTAACACAGCTTCTCCCACTGAAGAGGGATTTGTAATCCAAGGAGTTGGAGGGAGTGACATTGTTTCATGGTGGGAACTTCACCGAGTTTTGCCTGCCAGGGAAGCTGTACCTGTTCTGCAGGTGTGGATGTAGGGCTGGATGCAGCCTGTTGGTTCTCAGTAGCTTCAAAATAAGAGGGTGTTATAAATCCTAAATCTAAATTCAGGTCTGGATGTGACTCTTTGCTGGGTACTTGGAAGTGAGTTCTGTTGTGGGTCTCCTGCCCCACCTGGAAATGAAGGATAGAAATTAGGGGACTGTTCCTCTTCCAGAGCCAGATCTCACACCCCGGGTAGGTGCTTTCATAATAAAAGGTAGGACCATGTTGTGGCAGCTCTTTTTAAGCATTAGTCACCATTGAATTCACTGTGAAATTCTGCATAAAACATGATAGCATGCTGTGGCATACAGCAATTGCTGTGATGGGATAGAAGAGTATGGAGAAAACATATTAGAAATGCAGTGGGTAAATGAAGTTGACATGCCACATGGGATATTTTGAACTACATTTCACATTTCAGAGGAGAAAAATCAATGTAAAGGGAAAAGAACTTATACAAAATGAGTATCAGGCTGATCACTCTTGGAACTTCTTTTTGGTCTCTGTTATCCAACTTCAGCCTACAGTGAGGGAGACTTTTTCTGTCTGCCATGAATTCTGCTGCTTTTTTAGAGTGCAAGAACAGCTGTTGAGCAAACACTCTGCCTTCGGCAAAATCTGTTAATTGATGTGTTTCCTCAAAAAAAACCACAACCCATAAAAAAACAGAAGGGAAAAAAATAAATAAATAAACAGAACAATAAAAAAGGAAGGGAAGTACTGCAAGGTGTTTAATTTCTAAATATATTAGGTGACCTAAACCTGTTTGAAATTATTTAAGAAAACAGTTTTATCACCATTGTCTGTCAGAGGCACGATCCACTTTGTGCTGACTTGAGAAGTGGGATGGGATGGGATGGGATGGGATGGGATGGGATGGGATGGGATGGGATGGGATGGGATGGGATGGGTGAGAGCAGCTCTGGGGTTCTGCTGTGTCTGAGCCAGGGATGGCAGTGGCAGGAGCTTGGGACGCACAGAGCCTCACCCCTTTCTCTCTCTGAGAAACCTGGAGCAGCTGGCAGCACCCCTGGATGGATGGAGCTGCTCGTGGTGGGCAGAGCCACAGGGAGGGAAACCAGCATTAACTGGGCATCTGATTTTCCAGTCATCCCTGCTGATGCTGGTAAAGCTCTTTGCTGTGCAGGGAATTCAACATGCTGGAAATGGATGTTTGCATCAGTCATTGTATTTACCCTCAAGCCAGTTAAAAATTGTTCTCTCTATATTCTGTTTTCCACTAATTTGCTTTGTCCAATTTCTACTGACCCAAATAACCAGGCTTTCATTTTTCTCTATTTTTCAATCCAGTTGTGGTAAATCTTAGCTGCTGTTTCCCATACCTGATCTAAATTTGCTTTTTCCTAGTTTTGTGACATAAATAGGGAAGAGGGAGAAGGGGTGAAAAGAGAGATTAAAAAACCTGATTATCGTTTGTGACCTTTTTTTATATCTTTCTGATTTTTGCCTGGAAATTAAGAATAGTATGTATTTAGTATGCATTTACAGTGATGTTGCCTCAGATGCTATTTTGCATCCCCTAAGACATGGGAAAGCAGCTGAAATGAGGTGGTTTTGTTCTCATTCTGACTGCAGCCAGGCTGGGTCCTGCATGCAGCAGCAGACAAGCTCTTGCAGTAGCTAATCAGGAAAAAGAAGCACCAGAAAAACTCTTCTTGTGAAATTCCCATTGCAATATTGCTGATAAAAGTTGTTCAGATAAGCTCCAGATAACCCTCCAAGCTTCTAAGTGCTCACCTGCACCATCTCCAGCTGGGTTTGAGGTTCAGTCATGGCTAATGAAAAGATGTGATTGAAAGCAAGAGCAGATATGAAATGTCCTCTCCTCTAAAGCAGGAGCTCTCACTCACTGTAACAAAACATTGCAGATAACACTGCTGGCCACTCTTCTCCAGCCTTTGCTCAGCACCAACAATGCAGAGTGAGCTTTCTTACTGATCCTACTCCTAAAAAGGAAAGTAATTAATTTTTATAATTATTTGCCAATAATTATTCATTTATGTCTTGGCAAAAGAGGATCACAAAATTCCTCTGTGATGGAAGAAGTTCAAGGCTTTACAATGTGCCATGAAATCTCATGCAGAAATTATGTCCTGTGAAATGTTTGGCCATGGAAAGTTCAAGTGTCACCCAGCTGTAATTATAGCCTTGGTTTCTGAGAGGTTTATAACTCAGCAGCAGAGATGGTGCCAGCATGAACTCAGCCTGATATACTGAGTATGATTCTAAATATTTTTCTTCCAGGTTTGTTCCCGAGGATCTTTGGGAGCTTTCCTGTTTGCTTGGCTTTTTTTTGTGTGTGTTTTTTTGTTTTTTTTTAATGTCAGCTACTTTGCTTTATTGTTTGGTACCTTAAAATTTCTCTAAAGGAAATTGTAGTCATTTAAATCTGTGAAGTTGGAGGCTGTTCTCAGTGGTGTTTGTATTTTTTGGATCCTTAAGGATTGCTCTGAGAGAAGAGAACCAGCAGACTGCAGCAGATCTGTAGGGGAACCAGTTACACAGACAGCAGATTTTTGGACTACTGGGTTTCTAAACTCCTCCAGCCTCTTTTTCACAGTGATCTGGGAAAAAAAAATCTCTATTTATGCTTTTTTCCTACATTTTGGCCCCTAGTACCAGCATTCTACAACCAAAATCTATACTGGATCTATATATCCTGGTTTTTGTTTATTTTAATATTTTACTGCAAACCTTTTTTGGAATATTGTGACCTTCTAGAACAAACCTGGGCTGCAGAACTTCAGAATGGTTCCAAGTACAATAGAATTTATGTACCAAATAGTGTAAATATTTAGACTTTACCCACCCAAGCGAAAGAGAAGAAACAAATTATCAGCAGTCATTTTAGGTCCGTTCTAAACTCCAGCACTCAGTTTTGGGAATGCAATATTTCAAGAATTTGTTGATTGGTTAATGCAGAGAGACATACATTAGATTAATGTCACAGCTTGTGTTCAGAAATACACATCACAAAAAATAACTACGAGTGTTTGTTCAGACTCCTGTATTCTTGTGCCAAAAAGAGAATATGGAAGTGGATCTGGGCAGGAAATGACATCCCCTGAAAAATGTCATACTTTACAAATGTTCTCACTCTGTTTTGGTGTAAACCCTTGAACTTCAGTTTTCTGTGTCACAAAAAGGAGCCAAATCACCAGATATCACCTCTTCTTGGGGTATTGGATATTTAAGAGACAAGCCTAACTTCACAGAAAGCTCTTAGTTTTGTTATGGTATAACCTGGTGATTTCCCAGTAACACAAAATCAAAATCTCTATTTGAGGCAAACATGCTGGCTTTCTCCAGGGAAAAGCAGGTGGTTATTCTTAACTTCAGGAGAAGAATCATTAATTTCTGTAAATTTTTTCACATAAGAAGTCCAGCCCCATGGCAAACCTTTGAAACAGCAAAAACCCACTCCTGCTTTTCAAGTGAAAAGTAGCAGCACCTTTAGCAACACCAGACAGAGAACACATGCAGACAGTTCCAAGGTGTGCTTTGGGAGGAGGGGAGCAGGTAAATGGAAAATTCAGGTGTTGCTGTGTCTGTGTCTGATCAGTGGCTCAGGGACAGAAATTAACCCTCACTTTTGGAAGGCTGGTGGTAAAATCTGATGTCAAGGAGGAGAATCCGGCAGGAATTCTCACTGGGAGTCAGCAGCTGTGCCCTCAAGTAAAAGAAACTGGAGGAGGTGCCCAAGGTACAGGAAAGAAGGGGTGAATGCCCCTCTTTCTGACACTAGAAAATCTGATGTGGTGCAGAGTAAAGAAATTAAGGCAATGAGGGAAATAACCCTGCAGAACTGTTCAGGGTCTGTTCCAGGAAAGAAAGATTTGTGCCAAATAATGATGATGATAACAAAAATCAATAAATCTGAACCGGCTATCAGTAATTTTAGATTGGAGATTAGCAGAGGTTTCCTAATCACAAGGATAGTTTTGGAAGAGCTTTCAGTCAGGGACCGTAGCAGTGGAGCAGAACCCCAGCTTTTGGCAATAAAAAATGTTGTGCATTGGCTTGGCAATTTTCACAAGCAAGACTTTGCTTCAGCTGTGTCCAGTGGGACTTATTGTTAAACTGCAGTTCAGATTTCATTATTTTCCTTCTTGCTCTGAAGAATCAATGTAAGTATTAAAGTTTAGTGAATAGCTTTACATAGAATCAAGTAGTTTTAAAATGAGATTTGCTTCACTATCTGATTTACAGCTCTTCTACTTAGGTGAGGTGCTAGCAGTATTGCAGGTAATGCTCCTTCTAAAAGAGATTAGTGGAGCTTTAATTACAAGTGAAGAATGTATACCTGAAAATAGTCACTGAATTTTATTTCACTTCTATTGTTATGTCTTCATTATTGCTGACCAAGAGGTACCCATTGAATACAAAATGCCATAATCAGCATAAAGATGAACTGAAGACTTTCATGCACTGTATTATTAATGGAAGTTAAGAGTAAGATTGCAACTAAAATAGACCTCCTGAAAACTTCATTAGTTCTTTAATTTGTCTGGGAAATAAATTATCTGATTTAATATGTATGGTAAAAATAGATCTGGAAATACCCCAAATAATTTGCAAGAATATTTGATAAAAAATGTACTACCTAAGATTTTTAGTGGTGGACCAGAACTGAAAATGGTTCTACACCATGTGTTTTATTAAAAATCTTACATTTTTCAACATGAAAGTAGCAGTTTATGATTATACAGTGAAATGTGTGGGAGGACATACAAAGCTATTCATGACACTTAGCCCAGCCCTGGGCACTGGTCCAGTTTCCAATATAAGTTACAACCATCCTAATATAAATCATCTCTTAAAATCCTCTGAGCTCTTCTGGAAACTGCAAGTCTGTTGAACACCAGGACACGTTTTCCCCCTGTCCACATTATGCAGTGGATCCTTTCTGGGCTGCAGCAGCTGTTGTAGGGGATGTTTTATTCCCCACCAGAAAATTCAAAAGTAGGAATTGATCATCAGAAAATTGAGTTGCATTGAAAACTCTCTTCAGCTTAAAAGATGCACACACAGATGTGTGTCAGCCTGGCCTAGTGCCAGTTCACCACTCACAGATGTAGACAGCAGTTCTGTAAAAAAAATAAAAAATCATCTCAGTATCTGCTACCTGAATAGAAGAATTCTCAGATGTTTACTGTAGTAAGCTTGGAAGAATTTACTACATATTTTAATGGCAATAGCAGTCTGGTTTCACACTCTTCTTCTGCATTATGTGGAAACTTGTTCTGTCCCTTGGTTAAGTTCCTTGACAGGAACGAGCACAGCCTGTAGGACCTAAGATAACCTCAGTGGTAAAACAGCCAACCTGAATGGTTAGAAGAGAGATGTAATTACAAAATTCCTGTGTTTTATTCTGGACTGTGGTTGTCTCTGTAGGAAACTCCCAAACATGCACTGGTAATTATAATTCATGATAGCCAGAATGATTTTTTGGGAGCTGCACCATTAACCAGAAGTTAACACTGGTACTAGGAAAACAACATCCCATCCAGCTGTTGTCTTCTGGGAAGGAAATCTACATCCCATCCCATCTGTTGGGTGCCTTTTGGGGACAGCATCACCAGAAGAGAGTCAGTGAGAAATAGGCAAGTTATATCTCGAGTTTTCAGTTGTAGGCAAATTTCTACAAGAAAAAGTTTGAAGTTATCCCATAAAAACTGACCTGACTCTTCTCTAATACCCAAATCTGGATGGTTATTTTATCCAGAGTCCTTTTAGATAAAGGTCAATGACACATTTTGCACATTCTTTAGTTTGTCAGAATTCATTGCATTTTTTTTCCCTTCCCCTCTATTTTGCCAACGATTCAAGCTCGGTCATTTTTCACATTAAGAGAAGAAAGAGGTGAGGGACTGAATCTATTCGACAATATTAATGTTTGTCCCATGGGATAGCTTTTATATTATAAAGTGGATATTGACTCTCATGGAGGTGAATATTAAGGTTTATCAACCCTTGAGGTAAGTATTGACCAAGACAAACTAGAGGTCACTGCAACATCAAGAGTAAATAAATCTTACTGCTGTCAAAATGGAAAATCAATATGCATATTTTTCCACTTATTTTGAATGTCATTGCGCTATCTGGAAATATCTCAATTGTGTACCTGAATTTCAAGGTAATGGTCTTTTTATTACTGTGAGTAATAAAAGTCACCTAAAGACAGGTCAGATGTTGGGCAGAGGTTCAAGCAAAACACTGCCTACTGTTTTTCCTTTCTGAATAAGACAGGACAAGGGCTCTACTTCTTTCAAAATATGTAAATTTTTGTTTCACCTATATTAAAGGAAAATACTCCTCTGTGCTGATTTCCAAGTCAAACTAAACTCTTTTTTTCAGGGCTAATTCCCTGGTTGTCAGAAATCCTGTTCACACCACGCCTCATAGTGACAAAAAGCTGCTTTGTGCCATTGCACTAGCCTGGCTCTTCTTCAGATGGATAAAATCTGAAGTATGCTGCTCAGATGTTGGAGTCCTAGACAGCAATGCATTGTTGTAGACTTTCCTAGGAATAGTTTTTCTGTTGCTGCTCTCTGAGGTGCTATAAGGTGTTTTATAGTTTTGTGTGTGTATAGGGCAGGACACTATTGAAAAGCCACTGGCAACATTCCTTCAGAATCCTGACCAACAGGAAGATGGATTCAGTTCTCACCATGCAACCAAGTTCCAAGTTGTAAATTAGAATCCAAACTGAAAATAATATGTGGCTGTTTAAGCAGACAAATAGATGCAGAAAGGCAATGGTTTATCTTAAATAAAAGAACATTCACTGCTTATTTAAAGGCCGGTGAGTCAAAGAGGGTGAGCCAAATAAATCCATTTAACATGCTTTTAAGCTCACGTGTGAATAATTGGGTGAAGGAGGAAAAAAGGGATCGGGGAAGGGGAAGCAGAAGAAAGATGACCCTGACTAAAAAATGAGCTTTGATACTTTAAAAGGCTAACTAGAAAAAAAAAGCAGCTGCTTCAGGTGACGGTGTGTAGGTTCATGATTGAGGATTTCAGGCTGATGGTAAACCATGCTGACAGAAATTGAAGGTTAGCTGCACACAGCTGACAGGGAATTTGGGCTTGGCCCAGAATTAAAAGAAAATGGAAGGTGGGGGAGAGACTTGAGAAAGACTGTTTGCTCAGTTATTTTGAATGAAAGCATAGAACTTAGCTCATGAAATGAGCTGGCATTATCCCATCACACAACATCTAATAATACGGTTCTGTTTGCAGCTGGTTTTGCTTTTAAGTGCTTACAATTTTAAAGAGGCATATTCTAGGAAAATATCTCAAGGTCAGGAGATGCTGTTGTGCTGCCTGTGCTTTTGCAAACACCTATGCACATCCTGCACTTTCTGGCTTTTGTGGATTTTGTCAGTCAGAACTCTCCATCCTCTGTCTGAATTTCAGTGACCTTGTTGCAACAGCAGCTGCTGCTCGAGAGAAGGAACTGGTGAAGTTTAGTCTATGTGCTTGACATCTGCAATGTTTGCTGCTTGGTACCTGAGGCTAAAAGTTCACTGAAAGTAAAAAATGAGCAGGTCTGACCTTAATTTGGAGCCAAATGAATCAAAAAGCAGTCTTCAGTCAGGCCCTTGGCACTGAAGGATTATTTGCACCCCGGCACTCGGAGCTCTGGGACTGCTCCAAGGAAGGCATGGCTGGCCTTGCAGCTCATGCAGCTGCCTCTGTGCTCCTGCTGCTTCCTTGTGACAGCACTGTTGCTTCTCTGACCTTGCCATAGATGCTCAGAGAGCTAAAAAGGCGGTAAATAAGTGTAGTGTAACTAGGGAATTGTTTTCTGCTGGCAGGGTCCTGTCCTCGCCCACAGACAGAAAATGGTGACCAGGAGAAGCCTTAAGGCCGCACACAGAGTCTGGGAGTGCCCCCAGGGGATGATGGAGTCACATTAGTCAGGCATGGAGCTGCTGCTGGTCCCAGCACACCAGCTCAGCCCTTCTTGCCCTCACCAGAATTCACTCAGCACCGGGGAGCTCATCCAGCTCCACAGCACTGGTGGCAGAAGGGGCTGGGAACGAGCAGGAGGCCTGGGAGGGAAGAGTGGGACCATTGCTTTTGTCACACTGGGTTTAAATGGAAGTGCTCAGGGGCTGAGGGCCCCAGGGAGTGCCTGGATGGCAAGGAAGGAACATCCCATTGTGCTACTGCCCAGTTTGACTTTCCTGAGGCAGCAGCTCCATGAGAGTGTGCCATGCAGGGAGCCCACTCGCTCAGGCTGGCGCTGAAGGAAGGAAAGAACCCCCAGCCCAAACTCCTACTGCTCTCTCTAAGCCACTTCTTCTCACCTAAGAACCACATATCCAGTTATTTATAGAGTTTAAATACAAACCAAGCCTGGTTTTTATCCCCTCTGTGTATATTTTTTTTTCAATTGCAGCCTTCTGCTACAAAGAACAAGCCACATCTCCCTGGACTTGAGAAGAATCTTTTGAATTGGGAGAACTTATTTTTAAAGCCAAGTAATAAGTTTGTCAATCACTTCTTTATTATCAGTCACTCTCTGATGAACAACATTCAGACTTTAATATCAGCAAAGAGACAATCTGAGGAATGAATGCTCAAGTAATAACATGTAGGAGTTTTTATGGCCTGCCTCTGTTTCTGAAGTGTGTACACAATGGCCTAATTTAACATCAGTGAATGTAACAAATTCCCTTTGGCAACGGCAGCATATGGGAATTACTTTTTATGCTTTTCTTGAAGTGCACAAAACTCCCATTAGCATCACATGTTACATATTGGGGGAAGAAGGGAGAAGCCCCTTAATCTGTGTTAGACTTGGGGTGTGGCTTTTTTGTTGATAGTTTTTGTTTGGGGTTTTTTTTTTTGGGCAGTCTTACCTGCTTCTAGACTGATTCGTATGGATAACTATATTGAAACAAATCTCATGGCTTCATTATTGCACTGTAATGGTTGTTAGGGGAAAATATTCCTTCTAAAATTTGTACTTGGTTATTTTTACGATTCAGACTCTCAACCACTTTTTTTGCAGCTGATTAAAATATTCTTTTGTGGTAACATCTTCTTTCAAGGTTTAAAATAGGTATCTGTCCATTGCAGCTCTTCTGTGCAGCTCAAGTACAGAGCCTGAAATATCTGCATAATTAAGCAGGACCTCCAGAGAGCCTTGGAGGTGTCCTGGCTTTGTTTTGTTGAACTAGATACAAGAGTTCTTTCTGATGAGTTCAAAACTTGGCCTAATAAACTACAGGAAAGTACTTTGTTGCTTGGACTGTATCTCACTGGAATTTTCCATAGGTTATATTTTCATTAGTGGGGGATTTTTGATCTGAATATATAACAAGTGAATGAGGGGTATCATTGTGGCTCAGTACTCTCCACACTTTTGGATGTTTTTAAGTGTTATCTAACCTATGAGAGACTCTGAGGGTATTTTTGATTAACTGAGCTAAATGAAAGAAAAAAGTATTTTTTTCTTATGACTTTGATGACATAAGATTTAAAGCATATCTTGCAGGATTGTCACAAGCTGCATTATCCAGAAGCAGGAAAATATCTTCAATGCCTCCACCTTTTCTGTAAGTTGTGTGCTGAAATGAGCTTGACCTGGGTAGATGCAATGCTCTCTGATATCAGTACATCCTTAGCATGCTTCATGTTTCAATTTAGTCTGCTTATGCTCAGTTAAGAGGGTATCAGAAATTCTTTAATAACCTGGGACCATCTGCATGGAAATTGGCAAAATAATTTTGCAAGAAAGGTGTTGAGTTGATGGCAGGCTGATGCCACTGAGTTCCCATGCAGTACCTATTTCATCTGTGGGTTTAGTACCTTCTGAAACTGGTTTCAGAGCTTTAGTGAAAACATGCACAGAGAGTATGCTTGTATTTCTTTTAGAAATGAGGATCCTGACACAGAAATTGCAACTCCAGAGGAGGTTTAGTGAAAGAAACATCAGAGATTTGAAAACCGAGTCCAGGAGCATCACAAATTTGAATTGTGAAAAGCATCTATCTTTGCTGTCATGGGTCTTTCACAGGAATCATTTAAAAAATGAGATTCTGTTCATGGGAATTAAAGCTCCATAGAGTTTTTCAAAGGACCAGGAGCAGAGCATCACATTCCCTGGCCAGGATTTTCTCTTCATTAACTACTTGGCAGTGTGCTAAACATCCAGAGGTCGAATTCAGCCTTGCAGAATCTGGGCAGTTGTTATTGCCTGTTTAACTGCAGCACAATTTGAAGCTCACAAATCTTGTGGGCTTTTTTTTTTCTCCTTAATTTCTTTTGTCATGTCTTCAAATTAGAGGGCAATTATTTTCTTTTGAACTGTATACAAGTTAATGTTGAGGGTGTGGGTTGACCTCTTGTCCAAAGCCAGTAATTGTCTTCATAAGCAATGAAATTGTGAATATGCAGAGTAAGGGCTGCTGCAGTAGTTAACATAATTCTGGCTTTATGGACAATTTTGTAAGGCTTTTCCAGACTCTCTCTGTATTTTTAATGTGCCTTTAGCAATGCAAGTCTGATCAAAGGGAATAATTTGTGCCTGTTTCTAAATGGTTGGCAAGAATTTTAACAGATATTTTGAGTAATAATTAATTAGGGATATGGTATGATAATTACTACAGAAACATAGGTCTTTTATTTAAATAGGATAATAATCATTGCTACAGTGAAAGACTTGTTTGGATTATTCAGAGAATCTCATTTCTCAAATACAAATTTGTTTTATGGAATTAAAAAAGTAACAAATGATTTTGAAACCTTCCATTGTCAGAGCATTTCATTTTAGTGCTTAGTTTTTGTAATCATATCTTTTTATTTCTGAGTTTCTCATTTGTTTCCCATGTTCCCATGGGGAATAAGTATCCAATTTTCTACTTTTTGCCCTCACAATAATTCCAGTACATGTTTGGTGTTGTTTCAACGACTCTGTTTAGATCCT
This sequence comes from Parus major, assembly GCF_001522545.3. Classification (NCBI taxonomy): domain Eukaryota; kingdom Metazoa; phylum Chordata; class Aves; order Passeriformes; family Paridae; genus Parus; species Parus major. The sequence goes on from NC_031783.1 coordinate 4,760,145, forward strand.
GAGCAAAAAACAAGCTCATAAGAGAGCGTCTTTTTCCAAGAACTTGTAACTGAAATTTTCAATTTCTTTTTCTATTCTTGATTCTCAGTGTCAAGTCTAGATCTGGTTATTTAGGTCATTAGTCAAAACATTTTTGGTGATTTACAGTGGTACATTATATGCACATATATAAGGCATTATTATAATAATTAGACATTATTAGAGTCTTATAATAATCTATATTATTATTCTATAAAATATGTAATCATTTATATTATTTTATTATTACTAATATATAATAATAGCCTATTTCAGCTTCATTATATATTTATTTTAAGGCTCTTAAACTTCCAGCTAGGACCAAGGTGGAAAAATATTTGGTAGGACCATTTTTGCTGGAGTTTGCCTTTCTATCAGAGCTAAAATGGTAGTTAAGTTGTCAAATGTGCTGAAATTCTCCATCTGCAAAAAACTAGGACAAGGGAAATGCTGACAGTGTTAAACCATCCTGCTTGATAGCATGTAATACTTAGACCTGAATTTTGAGGTTGTAATCTCTTTAGAGCTGTGGACTGCTTTGGAAGAAGTGGAAAATGGCAAAGAAGAAACTGTTAATGTTAAATGATCCTCTGAGTACAGTTGTACCTTCTTGCTCCAGTGCTTATTCTTCCCCTGCAAGTTTTAAAGAGTTTCATCACTGCACTGCCACAGCTGAACCCTGGGCAGGTTTGGGTTCAGCTGCTCAGGGCATTGCCCAGAATCAATAAAAGTTCCATTGTTTCCTGCATTGGAATTGGCCAGTGTGGAACATCCTCACTGGAGCTTTTCCTTTCATAATTTGGGGAAAATTTCCAAAGCTCAAATAAGAAAATCAAAGGTTCTTACAAGGAGATAGTTCTGAGGATTAAACAGGTTTCGTTCTTTTGTTGTAGTTTTTGTTGTTTTGCTGGTTTGGGTTAAAAAAACCCAGACAGATTAAAGGCAAATGCTGTAATGTCAGGATCATTGAGCCATGCTCCTCAGATTCAGGAGGAAACTACTTGTTCAGAGACCAAGGGCATGTACAGGATGAAAAATCTTTGTTACACCATTCAGGAACGATGACTACATTGCCTTTTCCCTGGAATGAGTCGGCTGCCTATTTCCTACCCATTAAACTGGCATCTTGCAGCATTTATATACTGCATTATGAGCCCTCATTTCCATATCTCTTCCAAAAATTCCTCTGTGACTTGGTGCTCTGCCATTTTCTTTTCCTTTTTTTAAGCAATAAAATTTAAAAAATAAAGCCTGCAACACTGGTAGGTGGAGAAAGGAAATTAAGTAGCATTTTTTTGGGGGAGCTACCTTTGTGACTTTTAGCTGAAGGCCAGAAGGACAAAATCATTATGATCAGAATACAAGAATTTTCTTTCAAGATCCACCTTAAATCTCTAAGTTCTATTTAAACTTAGATCTCTTCAGATGTTCCCTAGTCTACATAGAGTCAAGGTCTGTTCAAGCCCTCTTCTCAATTGTTTTGTGACCTTTTCCCCCAGAATCTGGCTGTGAGCGAGGAAGGAATTTGAAAACCTGCCTTTCCTTTCTGGTGTGCTCGTGCAGAGAAGGAGCACTCAGTGCATCCCTTCAGAGTGCTGGGAGCAAGGAATGTGAGTGCAAACACTCACCAGCGAGAAGCTGAGCAGACATGAACAAGATTTCTGTGTTCAAATATAAGCTGTTTTTTTCCTTTCCAATCTGAAGAAACATTTCCCTTTTTTTTTTCCACAAGCCAGAAGAGTGAGCGAGGATGAGTTTTCTTTCAGCATCTCAGCAAATCTAAGCATCACAATGTAAGAGCTGAAAAAGAGACAAGCCTGAGCAGAGAATTGTTTGGGTGACAGCAGTTTCAGGTGGCTGTTTGTGGGAATGCCCTGTTCATTCAGAGCTGAATTCCTGGATCAGTCAGATCTTCACAATTTGAGAGACAGCAGCTTGTGCATATGTGTGGAGAGGAGATTCCTGGCTCTCAAAGGCTGTTATTATGAGGCCAGACTTTCTTTGAATGCTGCCTGATGCCAGTGCAGATGAAATCAGCAGATTGTAGTGTAATATGGTAACTGCTCACAGAAACTGGTGCGAACAGGGAGGCGGCAGCTAATCGGATTAAGGAAAAGTCTATCACAGCCACAGCTGTCAGTGGATTTTAGCAGATTTTTTTATCACTGTTTGTGTGGGAAAACACATGAGAGAGGGAATCTAATGAAGGAGATTGAACTAATAAACAGAAGTCCTTTTTGATCTGATAGCTGCTTTTCTGAGTAAAGTGCTCTGGAGAGGCTCAGGGAAAGTTTTGATGTAACTCTTATGTAGAAGAAATAACATAGAGACATTTTAGGCAGAGGAAGGTTGTTGAAGTGGTTGTATTGCTTCCTTCAGATCTTACAGAAGTTAACAAAAAAAGGTTGTTTTAAAATGCAAAAGCTCTGCTTTAGAATCTAAAAAAATAAAAACAAAAAACCTTGGGAGTCACTCCCCGCCTCTACATGCCCACAAACAAGCTACACTTTTCCAGGAGAGAAAAGAAAGCAAGGAAACAAGGCACAGGAAAACAACTGTTCTGAGATAGATGGTCACCACAATCAAAGCCCTGAAAATTTTCATCATCTGACATGAATGTCCCTGCTCCTGCTGGGACAGCAGCTGGGACGGGGCTTGGCGTGGAGACGAGGAACATTCTGGGCATTTGTTTCCATCTCGTGTTTGACAGAGACTGGCTAAGAGTAGGTGGCAGAGGCACCACACACAGGCAGCAAATATACTTTGAAATCAGACACAAACTGAAGTAATAACCAAGTCTGTGTTCCCAGCTGGAGATCTTTTGGGCTGATTTTTCAGGGAATATGTCTCTTTGTGCTGGTAGTCAGAGTACAGCCCTTCAGAGATCAGCTTCTCCAAAAAAAGGGGTATATCCTTGATGACCACCAAGAAAACTGATGCTAAAAACCTTTCATCTTTTAGGAGCTCTATGGCAGGGAGGAAAAAAATTATCAAGTCACAAGTGAGAGCTGTGTTTTCACGGCCACCAACCCTCAGTGGTTGTTCCTGCTCCTTGCAGGACTGCTCAGCTCAGGCACAGCTCCATGCAATGACAGATAAAACCTTTGAGGGCCTTAGAATCTCTTTAAAGCTGCAGGATCATAAAAATTAGTGTTTTGCTCCAATTATAGGTCATAGGAAAATATCCAGTGCACCTTCCAAACAAAAATATGCCATGATTCTGAAAAGAAGTAGAGAAGGTTCCTCAGGTCTTGATTTAAAACAAGTGGTGCTGCTGCTGGTATGAATCAGTGTAACTAAGACAGGAATCAGAGCCTGTGTTTTAATAATTAGATCATGACAGAAAAAGATCAAAGAAGCATTTACAGTTTTGTTGGTTTAAGCTGTAACTTCCATACTGAAGGAAGCTTTTATTTCATTCAGATTTGTGGCTGTATCCAGGTTGGGGTGAATGTACTTTAACCTTCAAGTTCCTTTCTCATCATATATTTATATCAGAACTGAGCAGTAACTAATTGAGGTTAGTTGAGGCAGAAAAGCACTTTGGATTTGCTGGGTACTTACTGTGAATGAAGCTTCTAAAAGTCAAGGCAGAATCCTTTAATCCAACTTTCCTTTTATATATACAAATTTTTTAATTATTTTTTTTTCTCTTGGTCAATTGAGCCCAATTGAAGGGGAGCAGTTTATTCTGATTTTCTAGTGAATTAGAAAAGAGGAAAAAAAGGTCTTGTAGAACATGTGTGTTGTTCTTTAAAAGGAATAAGCAGTATTAGAACTGAAAATGCAGTTATCAAAGGGTTATGTGCATCTGTTGTATTTCCTGGATGTTTTTAAAAATAATAATTCTAGAAATATTCTTCTAAGTTTAAATCATTTTTCTGGTGAAGAATTTTTGCCTCTCCTGTGTTGTCTGTCCACTCTCTTGCAGGGTCCATACACAGGACAGGAATTGATGAGATTCCTTTGTTGAATATATTCTGTAGGCAAGGCATTGCAGAATTTGAGTTTCTTTGGGGAGAGGGTGAGGCCAGAGGTGCAGCTGGAATGGGGCTGGAGTGGGCTTGGCCTTTCTGTGCTCCAGGTTCCTGAGCAATGCTGCACGGGGCTGGAGTGGGCTTGGCCTTTCTGTGCTCCAGGTTCCTGAGCAATGCTGCACTGCTGTGGCCAAAGGAAAAAGGCAAACCAAAATGCTGTGATGGAAAAAGTGATTTCAGCTTGGATGTGGAAAAAAACAAAGGCTTCTCTTTTCTCTGATATCTCAGCACCTGTCATCTGTTTTTTGCCCCTTGCTGGAATTTTGCTACCAGGGAAGAACAAAAGCCATTAGCACAGTACATTCAGATTTCATTTTAATCCAACTCCAGTACTGGCTTCAAAGCTGGAGGAGATTTCAGACATTGTTTCATCAATTACTGACACTCTTCTTGTAGGATTTGTTCTCAGGAGTCCAATTCTTTGTGTTGAGAGCCCTTTCTGCTGCCAAAGTGACATAAAAATATCTTGGTGTAAGACCTGCTTTTCAAAGATAATATCTCTCAGTGGGAAAGTCCTTTGGCCTTGAGGGATCTTCCTGCCTGTCCATTCTTTTTCCCTTGTGTGCACACTCATCACTTCAGATCTTTTCTTCTGTTCCACCATTCAGAACAAGAAAATTGCATATATGTCAAGTTAAAAATTTATGAGAGTAAACAAGAATTCATTCTGTGTCTTTTTGATAATAAAATAGCTAGAAATGCATATCTGAAATAACTTTCTGCATCTTTGGCTGAAGAAAAGTAAAGAAGGTAAAAACAGAAAAGCTGCCACAGTAGGGAAGATCATATTTTCATGTCAAATGTTTCAGTGCTCAGCTCTGTTGAACTTTCCCCACCTCACTTCCACAGTGTTTGGGCTTTGGCAAGTACCTTGCAAGGCTTTGGCTTCCATGAGCAAGGCAGAAACTGCACAAAGATGCTTCTGCACGTTGTCCTTTCAAAACCCAGGTTTTTGCCTTCCAATTTTCATCTTATTCTAGTAGTCATGTATGTGAGGAGATGAGAATCACTGAAACAAGAGCAGAAAACGGGGCACTGGGCTGACTGCAGAACTGTTGTTACTATATCAGTAATTGGCTTGTGTTGAGTAAATCAACCTTGTTAATACAGAATGATTCAAGACAATTAATTCTTTTCAACCCAGGAAAAGAGTTTGTGCAGCCCAATGGGTTTTCACAAGATGCTGGTAAAAACCCTCTCCTGTTCACCCTGCTGCTGCAGTGACATCCCCGTGGTGGCTGCAGCTGGAGCTCAGCTCATGTGCCCAGCCCACAAGAAACGATTGCTGTTGATAAGAGGAGCCTGACAAGAATATTGCAGCTTGAGGGTGTGTCAGAGTGCCATTTGAGTGTTAAACAGTGTGGTTTATTCCATTCATCCCCAAGCATAGGAATCCTGACTTGGCATTAATGTGTCACACAAGTGACTTTTTGGTCAGGTTCTTTGGGCTGCTGAGTCTGCTCCTCAGACTCCTTAAGCACTCCTTGGAGAATGAGATCCCACATTCCTGCGCTTTTCTACACAGGAAGCTGTACTGGAGATACTTACAGGTAATTTCAGAACACCTGGCTCTCTGAAATGGAAGAAATTCAATTCCTGGGAGCCCAAAGGGTTGGATTTGTTCTTGGATTTATTCTCCATGGAAGATGTGTCTGGGAGAGGAGCCATGCAGTGAGTGAGCTGGCAGGAAAAAAAACTTCTGTGAACTTCAGTGGCATTGGTGAAAATTCAGTGGCTCCCAAGAAATGTTTCACTTTTGGAGAGCCAATGATTCTGATATAACATCTCTGATCTTTCAGAGCTATCTCCCCAGCCAGTTCTGCTCTCCATTAGACATAAGCAAGTCATTACACAGCATTTGGAATACCTGGCCAAATTACATCCCTTTTGCCTTTCTAGAATTGACTTCCTTTCCCCAGTGACGTCAATGGAAAAATTTCTGTTACCTGTGAGGAAAACAAGCTTTTTGATGCTTCTAGTGGTGTCTGCCTCTAGGAATATTTTAAATAATACTTACTTGCCATGTTCTACCTAATGCTTCAAATTGCAGGAGCAGTAACTTTCTTGAACTTGTAAAAATAATATCTCCTGGACTCTTCTTCCGTATTTTTGTGGGAAAAGAAGAATCTAAAGAGCCCTGCATCACTCAGGCTGAAAGACACACAAAATATCAACCCTGAAACTCATAACCCACACAAAGTAAGACTGCAAGATCAATTTTTCAACATAATAATATCACATGCAAATACAGTTTGGGAACAGATGCATTTGTTTAAGATGTTACAACCCCCTGCTGTTTGTTACAGTCCCTATTAGCTATGCCACCATAGCAGATTGTCAGACTGGATTAGGTTGAGCCAGTTAAGAAAAAAGTTTAAAATAAAATTCCTGTCTTTGCTCTGGGAGTGTTCAGGCAGGCAGTTGCCATCAGCTGTAGAAGTACCAGGGCTGCACAAGTGTGTCTGGCTTTGCCTTATGTGACATAAATACTTAAGCCTTATTTTCCAAAGTGATTCAAGAATTTTCAAGCCTAAATCTCATTCTCTCTTATGGATCCAAATTGCTTTTCCCACTCTTCTCTAAATAAATAAATGATCAGCTCTGACTACCCACACCAGAACAGATAGTTGCACTCTACATGCATTCCTCACTAAATATTTCAGGAGATATCCTAGAAGCTCTTTGTTATTAAGCAGTTTTGTCATTCTGTGAACCATCAGTTACCGAACAGTAGCTTCAAATAAGCAATACCTCTTCCATAGTAAAAAATGAAGCTGTTGTTTTAACTCACAGCTGCATTGCCATATCATCTTTCTGGAGACCTCACTGCTCAGCCAATTCTGCTTAACTCTGCTGGGAAGTAAATTATTCCCTTTTCCTTCTTTAAGCCTTTCCATAATGCATTTACATCCTTAAGTGTTTTAGAAAAACCCAGCTGGAAGTATATCATATTGAATAATATACCAGTCAGTCCAATTGTTTGATTTCTCTCCTCAGCTTAGTCTGGTCCAGACTCAGAGTTTTCATCTCCTCTCTCTGCTGGGTCCTTAAGAGGGCTCACCTCTACCCTCTCTCCATAACTCTGCTCCCCCTCAGCCTGCATCGCAGAGCTGACAGGGAAAAGCCATTCAGCACTCTGCAATCCTTCAGGGCACAACTCATTCAATCAGGATGGGACAGATTTATGGCTCCTGCACTTGGGTCCCAATTTTCTGCACTGACATCCTGATTTGTTTCTGTGACATTAGAGGTTTGCCAGGAACGATGTTTGCTCACTCTCAAGGTACCCGAAGGAGGTTGTTATGCCAACAGCCTGGGACTGTCCTGCAGAGGGCTGGGAAAAGGCCCTGACAAAACAGGATCTCTTTGATTCTGGGACTTCTCTGTGTTTGAAATGCATTTTGATAATCTAGTTTTCTAACAGAGCCCGAATTATATCACACCAGGAAGACTGTTCTGTAGGGGGGCAGCGTGAAACCAATATGCAAAAAACCTTCTTGCTTTCCAGTATCCATCATGCTTGTCAGATGTGTGTAAAGTATATGCCATCTTGTGTTGACAAGCCCAAAGAGCAGCTGTGATTTTGGAAACTGTTTCTGCTGTTTGCTGTTTCCAAGACAGGCAGTAAAACAGATCCCACAAAGGTTTGATACTGCTCAAGTTGCATCTGCAAGCCTTCCCTCGGTTTTCCTGGGAGAAACGTGGTAACAAATGCATAAAACACCTGAGTAATATTTCTCACTAGGGCCACAGGGATAGGAAAAGAAGAGTACCCTTATTAACCAAGAACTTGAAAGTTAAGCAGTGACAATTGTGAGACACATTTCAAAAGTACAATTAGGAGAAGCTTAAAATGACCCAAGTATGAAATGACCTCTCCCTTCCCTCCACAGAAGGGCACATTTGAGAGATTTGTTCCCAGGAAGTTTATCAGACAGGAACAATTCTGGAGCAGGTACATCAGCAAACACTGAGAACTGAAAAGTGTTGTCAAAGTCAGTCAAAGGTATTGTGTATAGCTCTGAAAAACAGATTCTGTGGTTAGCTTGATACACAAAAGCTTTGTCTAGCTGAACTTTGTTGATCATGGTGGTAGAGGATTGACAAAGGCAGGCTGTTGTTTGTTCCCAAGTGTTTCTAAACTCTGTCTTGTGTTGATTAGATGTCTGAAGCTTAGAAAGGCTGTTACAGTGATCCTGACCTATATAGTCCTGGATATAGAACCAGGTTGAAATAAATTCTTTTTCAGTCAAGTAGCTGTGGTTGGATGATATCAAGAAGATTAAACCAGGATTCACTCAGGACAGTCCTTTTTTTCCTAAAACAGAAATGGTACTTGCTGCTTTTTTTTTCCCCTCTTTAACTCACCTCTAGATGTAGTAATGTGCAACATCCCTGTATTGGTTCCATGTTCAAAAAGAAAGTGCTGTGAAGGAGTTGAGGACAGAGGAAATTGTTAGATCTAGGTGCAGTGAATTAGGTTTCACTTCTTTTACAGTGTTTTTGTTTGTCCATTCAATGGCTTAGCTTTGTTGTGAATATTTAGTGTGGGGAGTTATGCAGCTCACAGATTGTCCCATGCTTCTGAAAAAAGGGTGAGCAGCTAATAACTCCTGCTGCAATCCCATTTCTTTGTTAGCAGAAGAGGCAGGAGAGGAAGCATCAGTGCTGCTCCCAGTGCAAACAACAGCTGAACCCACTGCTGGCTTGGTGTCACAAGGCTGTTTTTTTCCTTCTGTGTGATATACTGTCCTTCCAGAGCTGCTGCAGTCAGAATTGGCCCTCTGGGTGATAGCCCATACCACAGTAAATCTTCACTGCAGGCAACATTTCTGGGGCGTGCTAATCTGGAGTGGAGAAGCAGCAAGCACCACTCTCCACAGGGTTAGTAATGGAATCCTAATTTTTGGAGGATGCTGTTTTGTCTGGGTAATTCCCCGTGCTGTGCAGGACAACCTGTGCAAGTGAAAAGGGAGAGCAGCTGTGCTGAGAGGCCACAGTGCAGCCATGGGCAGAGCAAGGATTCCTGCTGGATTATGACAACCATCAGCTGAGGTTTCATTCCCTGCTGTCAGCCCCTTTCCTGCTCTCTCCCACTTTTCCACTGACCTAGATATGCTGTTTTATGGGTCTTCTACCATCTGCTTTCCAAATATCTCCTCTATTTGAGCATGCCAGGGTATCCTCAGGAGACCAGTCTCACCCTTCTTCCTGGAGCAGGCAGCACCAGCCCACCAGCCAGCAGAGGTGCATTTCCTAGTGCCCACTTAGTTCACCCTGTTTATGGCTTAACACACTGCACCCACACACTGGGAAATGCCCTTTGCAGCGTGCCTGATTCTGGGGAGGAGGGGGAGGATTGGTGGGGTTTGGAGTAAAATGACCAGGGCAATAGAATAGGCTGCAATAAGGGTTCAAAGTGTTCCTGTAAAACAGGTTGAGTCAAAAGTTTTTGGGGTGCTGAGGCTGGGCTGTAAGGCCCTGCTGGGGAGGCAGGTATGAAGGACCTGTACTTTCAGAAACAGGAGTCTTTGCTTCCTACCCTAGCATTTATCTGTAGCTTGTAGAAAAGAAGCTTCCCACCCATCTGCCATGGTTGTGACTCCCAGCCTGGCCTGGGAACAGTTGGGGTTGGGCTTCTGATTCCCTCAAGGCAGGAGGTTTGTTCATGAGAGCTGAGAATGTGCTCCTCGAGCTAGATCAAAGGGTAAGGTGTTTTTCTATTAGCAAATAGGGTTATTCACACTCAAATTTATCAGTTGCTCATCCCTCTGCATGTAGTCAAGGTGCATTGGTTAATTCTGCATGGGAAAATTACCCTGGAAAACCAAATACTTACCGTAGCCCCAGTTGCTTCCTGCAAAGCAAACACTGCACAGCTTTAATTATCATTTAAAACCAAAGGCTGATATCTCTTACAACAGAAGTTTCTTTTTGAGTTAAACAGTGATGAAGAGATTAATGGAGCTCCGTAGGAAGATGATTTTTGATGAAGATGAAATGCTGTCTGTGCAATTTCAGATGATTGATTTTCATTGATTAGGTACCCATCAAAGTGCAGTTAGCAGTGCCCAGGATATGATCATAAGACACTGAAGAAAGGGGCAACTCATTAAATGAAGAGAATCACTGTGCCAGCCCATCACAGCCCCATCCCCATTTTCTCTATTACTGCTTCAGGAATTCAGGCCTCATGAGGCTTCTGTGCTCTTTGGAAAAGGGTACAGAGTATAAACCAGATTGCAGTTAGAGAGAGTCCTTGATATGCAAAATGAGCCATGCAAAGATTTCTCTTCATTTATTTTATTTATTTTTAAAAGTTTTGAACAAGGATAAATGATCCTCTGAATATTCCCTATTTTGAGTAGAAGCAGTTCAGTATAATCGGACGAGCAGCCTTCAATTTGGCTATTCCCAGAGTAGGAGTATGCTGCTAAATCATCTGTTATCAGTGGAGCTCTAAAAACAAGGCTATTGACCATGAGATGAATTTTGTCACAAGCTTGATGTAGGAGTCAGTTTTGACATTGCTCTAAATGTTCTCTTCTCAAAGAAAAGCTCTACTGAGAGCAGATGTATAAAAGTTAAGCGGGAGATTTTAGATTGCATAAATGAGAATGAGACATCTGATTTACCCAGGCTTCCACTGAGAGTTGAGCATTTTACTGTCCCTCATGCCTTTGAAAAATCTCCCCCTAAACCACCATCTTACAAAATCTGGTAGGAATTTAGTAACAGGATAAGTCAGATTACATCTGTACAGGTTTCTTGATTTCGATATGGCAATGCACCTTCATAACTCTTCCAAAGAGCTCAAACATTTTCATGTCACTTATCCTGTGCCATGTGAATCCTTGCTTTCACCTGTCCCATAAGATGAATGCGTTTTATTTCATTTGAGCATGTTTTGGCAGCTTCAGAGAAATTTATTGGAAGAAATCTTAGCACATGCCTTTATGCTGATGGAAAATTTTGTCATTCACCGCAGCCAGGCCTTCGTGCACTGATGTTACTTCAAACCTCTGGGAACTGCCTTTGTGCAAGCTGTGAATTTGGTTTTGCCAACTTCATTTTGGATTCATATTTTAAAAGTGTAACTCAGAACAAAAGTGAAAGCTTATGTCGACTCAGCACTACTGCTGTGGATTGGGGGATTAGAGAATTTATTACATAAATGAATTTGTGTGAATATTTATGCTTCATTAGTCACTCATTGGTGTGGAACATAGTATGGGAACTTTGTACTTACTGATTTTCTCAAGTTAAACTGCCAAACTGTTCGTGACTGATATTCCCATATTAAGTGTGTGCAGCTTTTAACACTTGACTTAACAAGTACCTTTAATTTCACTGAACATAAGTTATTGATCATGGGGCTTGTTGCCTGGAAGCTCCATTCCTGATTGTTAATTGAGCCATTGATTTTTTTTTTTCTTTAATGTTATCATTAACAAAAGGGTGAATGCAGCATTATAAAGTGGTCTGCTTAGGATGTAGCTGAGCAAAGAAAATACATGGGGTTTCTAAACTTACCCCAGCAACGTCTCGGTGACACAACTTCTGCACATGGAGACACAGTGGGGAAAAGCTCAGGATTCCAGGTGAATAATGATGCTGCTGTGAGATGGGGAGCAGGGTAATATACATATATACATGTCATTATTTGTGTCTGATTTTATAGATATGACCTGTGACTGCGTTTTGTACAGTTTTGGCAGTCAGTGGCATGCAGCATGTGTGCTCCTGTATAATTAGAACTGCTTCATTGTCTTAGAACTATGATTACTGTCCATGAGGTCATCTCAAGTACCTACAGGCACCAGAGAAAGTACCTCTGTTCACTAAAAGCCTTTTGCTTGTATTCTGTTATGAACACCTTCTATGATTTTTAAAACAGAAAAGAAACAATGTTTCTGTCTCAAAGGCATGTGATGGAATTAATCTTCCTCTTTTCCTATGGACATTATTTTTAGGAACACATACCATGTTATTCAGAGAGCAAACTGCTTTCTCTGAGCTGTCTCACAGACTTAGACAGTGATTTTTAATTAGCATGACTAAGTAGGTAGAGTCTAGATAGTTTTGAAAAATTCATTATTGCTGTCCTTGTAGAATCACATCCAGAAAATAAAAACACCTATTAGAGGCTACTGCAGAGGTGCTCATATTCATGAGCCCCCTGCAAAACACTCTTGCAGTTTGACAACTCTGGCAAGAAGGTATTCATGAGTTTACGGATTTGAAGTGTTCAAGTTCTTTTTAGTTCTCCAAACAGTTTCCAGAAACTATTTTATGACAGTTTTAAAAGACTTCAAAGTCTTTACTCTTGGGTATAGCGGCTTTCTCTGGAAGAGAGGAGTGTGGCGAGAGGTCTAAGCAGAGGGAGTAATGATTCAGGTGACATCAGCTCTCCTCTTTTCCTGACCTTGTGTGCCTGACAGGTTTAGTGAGGGTGGAAACAATGCTGATTTCTGAAGACTGTCAAGTGCGAGCAGTTTTCTGCTGAGTTGTAGGAGGCTGGAGATCTATAAACCTTTTTAAGTGCTGGGAGGAACGAGAGGGCATTGTTTTCATTGCAGCTGGTCTTTGAGTCAGAAAGAGAATAGTAACTATTGAGGGATGGACCCCTGCAACAAGGCTAAGCCTTATTTATTAACTAGTAAAATTTCTTAAAAGGAGAATGAGCAAGCAAAACTTTCTTAGCTCTGCTGCTGTAGGCAAATAAATAAGAATGCAGAGATTGTGACAATAACACAGCATGAAATTATATTGCTAAGGCAACACAAGTTCTTCCATTTTGAAAAATCAACAAAAATCTGAATAGGATTTCAAGACTTTCCAAAATTAAAATAGTTGCTACTGGAAAGCAGCACCCCAAAATTTTGGTTAAAGGAGAACAATTGAATTATTACAAATTCAAGCCATTTGTCAGTCTAAGATGTTTCTGTATTGAATTGTAGATTCTATTTCCATTCCAATCAGACATATTTTTGAAGGAGTTCAGAAAGTATTTATTGAAATAAAAAGTCAGAGATGAAACTGGTGGGGTACCCAGTGGGCCCTGGATGGACTGGAACATTACTGTGGGAGCTTAGAGCTGTTTAGCTCGTATTTATTACAAGTCTGTCTAAATATCCTGAGCTCTATTGAAGTTCTGGTTACTTTCTTTATGCCTGAAAGGAAAGATGAAGATGTGAAATTACTCATGAACATTTTGTGGTTTTCCTCTCTGCAGGACTCTGCCACTGGCTTTTAGCACATTTGTCTGTAGAAACACAAACTGGAAGACTGTGTAGTGCACTTCCATGGTGTTTCGTATGTGGTATTTTGTCCATAACCTAAATATTTTCTGAGATATCATTTGGATACTCACCTCCATGGAGAAATGCATGTGTGTCTGCCTGGGGATTCTTTTTCCACAGATGAGCAGAGAGGTACAAATGAGAAATTTTAGGGTAGCACTTAACAAAAAGACACATTTTGTTCCCAAAATACTCTTGGCTTCTGGGAGGGCTATACAGAGATCTCCTGTCTTAAGCTACATGTCCTTCATTAACCTACAATGGAAGCTTAATCTACAAAAATCCCTTGGGATTTTTGGGACATCTCCTTGATCCTATCTCATGCATTAACTTCCAAGAAATTCAGGTCCCAAGACCACTGTGAATAGTTAGTGTCTTCCCAAAGCCTGGATAGGATTAGGTTGCAAGGGCTCTTTTAATACTGTGTTGCTTTTCCCCCTATATTTTTCCTGTACTGAGCACGTGTAGAGTTTCAGATCCTGGCTGGACAAATCACCCAGTCTACAGCATTCACAGCTGCTTTGTTTCCTCCATCCTGTCCTGCCAAAAGTGATAAAAAAAAAAGCCCTCAAAAACCAGCAAGTCTCTCAATCCATTTGATCTCTGTCCATCTAACATTATTAATTGAATCTGAGGTCCAATTTTGAGCAATCCAGTGAAAGACACTGGCACTTTGCTTCTCGTGTTTGACCTGTCCAGCTAGAGAAATAGCTTCCAAATGCTGTCAGCAAAGTGATTATGAGCAGCACATAGAATTTCCACCCACCAAAGGGATTTGTTTTTAAGCTTCTCTGAACTCCAGTATCTGGACGAGAGCTCTGGTGTTTCGAATTAATGATGTCTTGGGTTAGCTCACACAGCTTGCAGCGCTCTAGGTGCTGCGGTTTGATGACTGTCACTGTTGGTTGGGTCAAGAATAGCTGCCACAGACATAATCAGCGTGTTTCCTCATTTTATCAGCCTGGTGCAAGAGGTAGTCATTTTTTCCAGGGGACAGAATTAATGGGTGAATGCGCTGTGGGGCTGGCACACGCTGCCTCCAGTTTAATAGCTGAATTAGAATCTTTTTAAACCCTTGGCACCAAGAAATGTGATTTCCTGATGCTTAGGGCTAATGCTGTGGTAAGTGCTGGGAAATCTTGACTGATAGGGCTAAGAGTTAACAGAGACAAAAAATAAAGCACAATAAATCTTACCTGAAGTGTTTGCTATGTATGAATTACATATGTGCATATATGCATTGGTCTGAAAGGTCTGAGCACACGCAGAGAGATTAATTATAGTTTAACCTGCACTTAAGAGGATCATCAAATCTAATATTTTTTTGCTCAGTATTTTGGGATTACTTCTGGTGGCCAGGCTTGGGGGGAAAAAGATTTATAGTCACTGTGTGAGAAACTGTATCAAATAAATAATGGGGCCAAATTAAACACATTGATTAACTATCATTCACTATCCTGTAATCTCTTAATGACTGAGGTCTAATTTAAGACAGACTAGAATCAGGATTAAATTCTGAATTGATGTTATTATTTCACGTATTCATTAGGTTCTAGAGGAATTCAGGAGAGATTAAAAAGGCACCTGTGAATTAAGACCAGCTATTAATGGGGGAAGTTGAAGGACTTATCCATATTAATGCTATTTTTCTTACTCGGGTAGCCTAATGAATGGAAGCATTAAACTTTACAGATTGTTTGTGCATTCATGGTTTTCATCAGTCCAGTTTATTGTCAGAAAATCTGTAGAGCACCTGGAAATATAATAATGGCCACAATGTTGCATCTACTAATTGCAGTAGCAGAAAGCAATTAAAGAGCTTTTCAGGGCAGTTGAAAGGGATGAGATTTGGGCAGTTCTGCAGCAAATCCAATGAAATAAAAGGGAGAGAAATGGGAGAGGAAGGGAGAAAAGCACTGTTTGTTTTAATTGACCTATGAATGATGCTATTTTTATTTAACACTTCAAGCTTCAGACTGTTTAAGGTGTGCCAAACCAGTGGACTTTTTCCATTGACAGCCTCAAACAGACAGGCAGTTCCTCCAGTCCAGGTCATGCTCAAGAAATCCCTTCAGTACCTGTATGATTTTCTCTTGTCTCCAAAGTCCCTAGAATTAAGTTATTAAATTTATTTTAATAATTTAAAATAAAAAATTAAAAAATTTAATAAGTTTGTGTTTAGGAGTTACAATGAAAGAGAAACACTGCATTTTTTTCTGGCGTGCAGAAAAGCTCTTGAGAGTTAAGTTTTAAGATCATTTAAATCCATTTCTTCCTTAATAATCTTTTCTTAACACTTTACCTTGCTAGGGGTCTGATGTTTAATGCCTGCATGATCATTAATACAAGGTAAGTCTTGCAGAAACGAGTATAAAATGATGCTGCCCTCTAAAACAGTGGATTCCATTTTTGCTAATGAAGCACTTGCTATCTTCATTCCCTCCTCTTCTGCCATTTTTAAGGCAGTTTTCTGATGTTTTGCTTTCGGTAAAGAGGCCATTATTCCTGCAATCTATCATTATAAGGAGTGCTGCCTACTTCAGAGAACCTCTTGCAGCCTAGCTGGAATCACTCGATGATTTGGATCATTAATATATTGCAAAATGACAATAAGAACTGAAGTGAGGGGGCAGGCAGACACAAAGTGCTGATGAAGATATATCTGCTCTGCTGTCAAAATTCCACATACAAATATAGGAGCCACCATTGGATTTTTTTATAGCTAGAAGGTGAAGCTTTAACACGCCTAAAGAGTATTGATTGTTAACCCTCCATTTGGTTGGTCTCAGTTTCAGAGTGTACTCAGAACCTTTAAATCTGCTTTTCCTCTAGGTTTTTGTTTCTGGATTTTATTGTCAGATCTTTTAAAACATTCTGCTACCGATATGTTTTCCTTTCTTAAACTTTGTTGCTATGATGACACTGAAAAGGGGTTATTTTTCTAGCTGTTTATTTTTTTTTTTTGGCACACGATTTGTCTGAGTTCTTCTTCGTCATCCTTTTCTTAAAATAAAAAAAAAGGACACTAAGCTTGTTCTTAATTAGATTTCATTATATCAATGATTTTTTTAAAGGATTCAAGCTTAGGAGGAGCAGTTGTTCATCTCCTCATCTGCAGCAGCAGCATTAATCTTGTACACATTTGCATGCACACAGGACAATAAAAAGTGACATGATGTAACATTTCAGTGAAGAATTGTAGGCACTGCAGCCAAATCCTGTCATTTAAGACTTTCTGTGAGGAGTGATTTATTCTCAATTTGCCAGTGTGGGCTTTTTTGAGAGAGAGAGAGAGAGATTGTGTGGATGTTGGGAATTATGCCTATGCTTTTTAAGCTTTGCTAGCGACTTTGGGTGTCTCTGCCTTCAGGTACCTCGCTTGACATTCCAGAGAGGCTCGGTTCTTGGCACACACATATCCAGCTTGTTTAGAAAAGCTCTGCCTCCAGCAGAAACCTCCAAATCACTGGGTTTGACTCTCTGTTGCTTTCTGTTCTGAAGCTGTCAATGATGATGGCTGTAAGGGACAGAGTTTCAGATATCATGCTCTGATCTAGCAAAAAAACTTCTAAAAGTTAACATTTGCTCCGTCTGTAGAGATTTTTAATTGTCAGAAATGTTCTTTTGTTGCTAGAATAGGAGCTAGAACAGAGGCTGATGGGACAAATCACTTTCTTTTTCACATTATTAGTCTTCTGGAGTCACAGATCAATTGCTTAGAGCTGTTTCTTCCTTTTTAGAGGCAAACTTCTAATCTTATTAATGATAATGGGGATTTTTGCCAACAGCATGATATTCTGTATTGTTCAGTTTAATAATCAGCATGAAACTTATTAACTGCATGAGATATGGTGTCAGAAATCTGGGTAAAATCTCTGGCACTTGGAAACATTAACTGACTTGTTTTCAGTGCTGCAATCTCCTACAGTTAACATTCTGGCAATTACAAAAATGCAAGCTCTTAAAGATAAGCCCTCTGTTTTGTGCTGTGCCTGTGCTTTATCCTGTAGCCAAAATCCAAAGTAAGCTTTTATGGAAGCTGTGACAGCTTGGGAGAGTTTAATCTAATTTATTTTCTTGTGATTGCGACCATTTGTGTCCCTCCTGGTTCCACCTGAATTTAGCAATGATTAAATCACCAGATCACCTCTTCTCAAGCAGTGTTGGTTTGGGGGGGAACAAATTGATTTTCCCAGCCAGTGATGGTGTCTCAGCCATGTGTTGATGCTCTTATGGTATATTTTGTATTCCTCCATTGCCATCTCTGTTTTAGCTAGCAAGAATATGGAATTAAGCTGCTTTTCAACCTGTTTCTGGTTAGAGTCAGTTTTCCTTTCCTTGCATGTCTCACTTTCCAAGCTCGTCTCAGTTGCTCAGTTTTGCTGATGAAAGTTTGAAATTTTGCCTTCACGAGGGGTCAGCAAAGCTTGCAATTTGTCACTTCTAGACACCAGATTCTATAGCAAGTCTCTCATTAAATTTTCCTTGTGAGTACCAAAGGTTGAGGTCGTATGGCCCCAGGTTGTCTTGCCTCTGAGGGGAAAGCTGCCATCGGACTGTTTGATTGCTCCACCACAGCTGTGAATTTGAAGAAGTCAATCTTCTGGTTTGCACTCCCTCCAGGGCATATTTCCTCCTCTACACAATTTGACAGTGATCGGCTGTTTTAATAGCTTTTGAACAAGTTGTTCTTAAAGGTGTTTCTCCCCTTTCTCCTCCATGCCCAGTTTGGAGTTTGCACTCTGGATCTCTGCTGGTTTGCCTTGATGCTTTCCATGCCCTCTTCACCCTCTAACAATGTCTTTTGGTATAGAAGTAATTAGGGAATGTCATTTACACTTTCCACTTTTCATGGTGCCATGGAAAGGATTGATGCTCATCATGGTGCTGAGGAGTTCCCTCATGACTTTCCTTTAACTGTTCTGCTATCTGCCAGGACCTGGATCTCTCTGTCTTTACTTTCACAACATTTTTTTTGGTAGGAATACTATCTTCAATCTCCCTGTGACAAATTTCCTTCTCGTCCTTCCCGTAGTCTTCCACTTTTTGGAGCTTGTTGCTTTCAATTTCTTTACTTCTCAGCAGCTGGGCAGTGAAGATGAAGACTTTTCACATCTGTGCAGACATTTCCCTGTTTACTAATGTTCTACACAAACAGCATCTTCCCGTGGAAGGTTATAGCTAGCACTGCTTCATGTGCTTTTAATATCTTTGGCTGAGGGAGGAGAGATTTTAGCAAGTGAAATCACCCCATTTTTCTTTCTAATGCACAGCATTTTCACTTTCTCTTCTTGAAGGACCATGACCTTAGTGTTTAATGAAAAGCACGTATATGAATGGGAATTCCTAAATAGGATTGACACAAGCAATAATGCTAACAAAATACTGATTTGTAAGAGAAAATAACAAATACAGTTCTGCCTTGTGTGGCCTGCTAGTCTCCTGTTTTAGGCTGGCACAGCTCAGAGCCTCCACACCCAGTGTGGCAGGAGCCTTGTGGGTTCACAGTGCAGTGGAAGGTGCACTCAGAGCCACTTCCATCCCCTGGGAAAAGCAGGCTGGAGTGAAGGAAGAGAGGGGCTCAGATACAAGCCACAAGTGCAAATGCACAAAGAAATTGGTGCTTTACTGGGCAGGCCTTAACAAGGAACTGGGGCACTTAAATTCTTCGGGGGGGAGCGTAAGAGAGGGGTTGTTACAAAATAAAGCACAAATACTTTGATCTGGAGAATCTCCTGAGCTTCTCAGTGTGTCCTGGCTTGCAGCAATTTCCTTCCCTTTAAGGATAAATCCAAAGTTTACAGGTTAGTGGCTGTCCCAAGGAATCTGGTGCAGTTTGCTGTCTTTGTGAAGAAGATCCTGCAGCTCCTCGTGCGGGCTGTCTCTGTGTTCCCTGAAAGGGCTGGATGCAGGCAGTGCCTTAGGAACAGTGCAGGTCAGCTGAGGGGAACAAAACGTGGCAGAGCAGAGGCAGCCCTTGAGAGAGAGCAGCATAACCTGTTCTTGTTGGGGCATGAGCTCCAAGGACACAGCAGCGGGGTGCAAACGCCCTGTGGCAGGTGGCCAGAGGCTGCTGGCAGAGGGAGCACTGCACCACTGCTGCTGGGATGGGAAACTCAGGCTCAAATCTGGAAATCTGGTGAGACTGCAGGCAACAGAGCGAAGGAGCAGACACTTTGAGAGGGATGATCCCCATCACTGCCATCACCAAACAGGGAGAGAGGGTGTGTCAGAGCCCACAGCTGGAGCTGCTCCTGCTGGGCCCTGCTGCTCTCACAAGTGCCTGGGCAATTGAAGTCACCCCTGAGGAACAGGTTCTGGGGGTCCAAAGAGTCCCTTCAGCAGCCAAAAAAAGGTTTCCTCAGCCTCACCATCCTGATTAGGGGGTCAGAAACAGACACCAAACCTAAACTCCCCCTCGGTGATGACCCCAGTAATCCTGACCAAGGGACTCAATTGACCCCTTGTGGTCTCAGCTCACCTTCGTGCATTTGGATTTTTCTGTTACATATGCAACTTCAGCACTTCTTCTTCCCTTCCTGTGTTCACAAAGGAGTTTGTAGCCATCCATTGTGGCCTTCCAGTCTCTCAAGTTTTCCTAACAAGTTCCTGACATCCCTATGACAACTGATATCTCAGACCAGGCATGGGGCTCCATCTTTCCCCATCTGAGCCCTGTCATTGATACATCTGGGGCTCTTGACTTTGAAGAGGGTACAAAAAAAACCCCAAACCATGAACAAAAGGTACAAAACATCACAAACAACAAAAGACCCAGTGGTCTGCTGAGGCACTGGGTGCTGACCTTATTCTTTTGTAATTGTGGTGCCAAGAATCAATTTCTACCCATTAATTTTTCACAGTAGGGTATGGGAGAGGCTGCAAGGATCCTCTGTGCCAATCCATACAAAGATCTTTTCCTGCTGTTTTTGGCAGCCCCTACACCTGTGTTTAGGGGTGCCAAACAGAGGACAACTCCCTTCAGCCTAATAAACAGTGATACCTCAGCCACTGATATCTCCCATTTCCTTTGACAAGCCAGCAGTGCAAGTGCTCCTGTGAAGTGTATTTGAGGTTGCATAGCTGTTCTGTGCTCACATTTAAAGGTAATAATAATTTAATAGTATTTTTAAAAGAAGTATAATTTAATAGTATTTTTAAAAGAAGTAAGTATGACATTTGTCACTATGCAGAGAGGCAAACTATTTGTGTTTCTAATAGGAACCACTGGGAAAAGAGAGTTTTGGGAAAAAAAATCAGCCAGAGGGAATAGGTCGATGAAAGCTTTAAGTTCTAAGAGAGTTTTATTTCTTTGCTGCTTTGTAGTTCCTGTGGGTAAGTGAATAAACCTGACAGTTCAAACTACATTTTCCTCAGTATCTCAAAATTCATTCAGCTTCCCATGTTACTAATTATTTTTCCACCTGAGAATCAGCTATTTTGTTTCAGGCTAAAGCAAGAAAAAAAAAATCAGCTTTATTACAAGGGTAAAAAAAAAAATTAATAAGGAAAAAAAGAGATCTCTGCATCTTTGATAGCATTCAACCTTTTGTAAATAAAAACATACATTTCTCTGGGCTTTAGTGGTTATAGTAAGCTCTTAGTACCTACATGGCAGAGAAAGGAGGTGAATCCTTTCTCCTCTTTAAATGAATAAGCTCTGTTTTTGTTTGGTTTTTTTTTTAAGTTATTGATTTCTGTAATTCTAAATATATAATACATTCAGGAGATTTTAATCAGCATAGAATCAGTAGGCTGGTGTGGAGAATTGTGAATACCATGAGGATTAATTTCAGTTCTTTTTCAGAAAACATCATCCAGGCATTAATTAAGTCTTTAATTAGGCATCCTATTAAATTTTGCTTTAGAAACATTAAAGACCTGGCAAAGATACTCTGTCAAATCAATGTGAGTCTTTACATTGATTTCCATGGAATTTGGGCAAGTCACAAAGGAGCTGATTAGATCTTTTTTATGGGGTGACAAAAAATTAGAATCCACTTATCTGACCTACCCCCAGCTTTCCTTTTCCTTTGAGTCCTTGATGGTCAGAGAACACACCATGAGAAAAGAAAGGCTGAAGTAAAAATATGATGTCCAGAGCAGTAGCTTAATGGCTCAGATTGTCTGGGCAAGTTCTGTTGTCATTAGGGAAGAAATTTAAATGGTAACTCACAGCATGGGAACAAATTCAAGTAGCCATCACTATATCTTCTGGATTTTCAGCTTAATAGCAAAAGTGAAGAACCAGAGTTGAGGTGGCCTAAGGACAGGCCTTCCTAAAGATAAAAGTTACAAGCAACTTGCAAACAGTAACTTGCAAAATTATTTATAGATATAATTTACAACCAACCTTCAGAAATGCAACCTTGCAGTAATGAAATGGGATTATTCATAGAGCAAAAGTTTTACGGTAAGGTCAGAGCTGAAATATGGAAATAATTTATTCTGTGGTTTTACAAGATCCTAGAACACCTTAAAATATAAATTCACACTGCCTTGCATGGGTATTGTGTGGAGCTGCCACTTTCACTGCCTGTTTCCCAGGAGTTTGTCCTGGTCCTGTGAAGAAATGGATGCTGTGAGAGCTGCTGCCACTCACGAGGGTCATGCTGAGGCTTTTCAGACCCCAGAACACATCCCTGCACTACAGCTCTCAGCAAAGCCTTGTGATTATTGTCCCATAAACCTTGAGGCCTGGGCTAACAAAGCCTTTTATAGAACTTTCAAAAATCTGCAGAAGTTCAGCCAGCTCCTGAGGGATGTGTTTTGTACCTCACATTCCTCATTATCAATGAGAAGAGCTGATGGTTAATTAGAGGGAAAGACAATCATGGCAGAATTTTTTTGTTGTCTGCATCTACCATACTGGTCTTCCTTTCACCTATACTTTCAGAAGTCTATTTCTATAGTCTCAAATAACTCAATCAAACTTTCATCCTATAATGTGTATTAGTAATGGTTTGTCCTTCTCTGCTTCATTAGATAAATTAAACAGTTTGGGAAAATAATTAACTGCATTAGAAAATGTAAACTTTTTTTTTTCTTTTTTGTTTACAGAGAGCAGAATGCCGTTTTAAAGTCAATTATGCTAAAAGTCTCACAACTTGTCAAAAATATGAAGCTTCTGAGATGTGGAGCATGGAAGAGACAGCAGAAATTCTGATTCATCACCAAAGTGTTTGATACACCAAGCATCCAGCTTCAACCAAAAGAAACGAGTGAGCTTCCAAAAATGTTCCTTTGTAGATAAGGTAATTAATTTCTTGAATTCTTTTTATTATTTTGGAGAAAGAGAAACTGAAAATTTCAGTCAGGTTAAAGTTGAAAGAGATCTGGTTCTGCCATTTCATTTGCATGTAAAGGTAGATGGATTTACTAGTTTCAGTAGCTGAGATTTCTCATTAGAATAAATTATTGTAATGGTATCAAAAGTATCAGACAGTTGGCAAATTTGTCTTGTACCTTGTCCACTCTTGTGTGCAGAATGTCAGTGAATTGTGGTCAGGGGATGATCCATTCTCGGGGTCTCAGTGATGAAGCTGGCAGTTCAATGCTCATCTGCCTCTAACTTCTCTCCCTCTTATATGACTTTGGAAGATTATTATGATTTTGTGTAGTGAGCAAATGTATGATTTTTATAAGTGTTTTTCCGTCTCCATTAAGCAGTGAAAAGCCAAGCAAGAGTAATTTTGACAAAGAAAATTTTACTCCTTATTAGTTTCTTCTTACTTTTTCCTGAACCTGGCCTGGGTTGAGGGACAGGCCAAGATATTTGGCATATCCTCAAGAACTTCTTTTGCTCAAATATTTAGCAGCTTTCCTTAATTAAACAATGTCCTTGCTTTTTTAAGTAGTTTAAACTGCACAGATAGAGCAGCCATGGGAACTTTAAATGCCAAAGTACATTAAAAGGAAGGGTCTCTGCAGTTTATTGGATGGGTCTGCATAGACTGTGAGGAGCACAGTGGAAATAGATCACTTGGAAATATCCAAATAAGGCTTTCTGACAAGACTCTGTTGTAATGGATTATTAAGGGAATAGCTTCAGAAATAAGCATTTATCTCATTTTTCTATTTCCTGGAGGAAGGTGAAAGGAGGGGAGAGAAGATCTAAAGCCAAATACTGTAACTTTATTGACTTAATTGAAATTGCTGCCAAAACCACCTGATGGAAGGAAGACTTGAATCTGTCTCAAGGTGACTGCTTCACTTCCATTGCATTAAAAATATAATAGGAAGTCATGACTTTTTCCTAATTTTTTTAAGAATTTATAAGGGAAAGCAGCCCTTTAGCTGCTTACTCAGTGATTTAGATAACTTTGTGATTGCACTGGGTCTCCTCAGATATTTGGCATGTTTAATGAATTTTTCAGACATTTCATTTCCTTTGTAAGTGCCAATTATCAATCTGTGGTAATGAAGGATGGTTTAACGTGAACTGTGAAGGAAGTTTATAAAATTATCATGTCAACACTGTACTCTTCCAGCAGAGTTAGAGAAGGATTGCAAGAAAATGATATTGTCGTTTAATTAAACAGGGTGTACATTAATATTTCATTATTACTCCTTACTTATTTTTCATCCTGACAAGTCCTAGCTATCATTTTGTGGAGCCATCAGCTGTGCCTGGTGATGGGCAGATCCTTAGACAGCCTGAAAACTTCAGGCATTATATTGGAGTGGTGCCTGTATGTGGTGGAATTGGTGATTTTTTGCCACCCTCCGCATGTTCCTCAAATGTGATACCAAACAAGAGGTGAAAATTGACTGTGCAAATATTTCTTATGTGATTTTCTGTTCTTGCCTCTTCAGCCATCAATGGAAGGAGTGCCCATACCCTAAACTAACATGTTTTGAGGTGTAGTCTCAAACTCCCTGTGTATTCAGGCTCACATTAAATCACTGATGCTAATCCAAATTTCCACAACTACAGCAAAACTCCTTTGCACCTTGCTTTATCATTTAGATCAAGAAAATGAATCTGTCTTTCCAGTTGTGTTGATAGGTCTTTGGCAGTGCTAATTAATCAGCATCTGGGCTTCCCTTTAGTAAAAATAGATTTGCCCTAGACTCTTTAGGAAGATTTTGACCTCTCTTGTGGCTACTCTCAATTACTTTCTTTTATTTTGATATTTGTGTCAAAATAAATCCTGTTCTCTTTAGGATACTTAAATGTTAGTGGAAGTTTTCTATGTGATGGTTCTGTTCCCTCTCAGAATCTAACAAATACTCATTGTCCATGATTTTGCTTTTTTAAGTTATCTCACTCCTGCAAGTGAGATAAAAATTAATAAATTAAATTATAGCTTGGCAGATTTTGTCTCTGCCAAACTCTGGTCATTGTGAAAATGTTTTATGCAATGTGTCTCTCGCTTTCCTCAAGGAGGTGTAGGTATCTTCCTAACTCTTCAAAAGGAGTTGTGAAATTCTCTTGTGATAAAAAAACAAACAGTCCAAAATGTCCAAAGTGCTGAAAACTAGAAAGATGTTCAAAGACAGTCAGTGACAGCCTGTTCTTAAAGACCTTTCAAAGTAGCAAACAACACAGGAGTGTACACAGCTTGAGGAGGGTTTGATGTGATTCTGAATGAACCAGCAAGGCAAAGATGTGAAGTGGCTCATGAGAGTGTTGTCAAGCATTGGAACAGCCAGCCTGGAGAACTGGTGGAGTCACCATCCCTGGAGGAATTTAAAAGGTGTGTAGATGTGGCACTTGGGACATGGATTAGTGGAGGACTTGGCAGTTCTGGGTTAAATGTTGGACTTGATGGTCTTGGAGCTTTTTTCCAGCCTAAATGATTCTACATTGAGCATTTATTTCCTGGAGCCTTGAAGGATTGAACACTGAGCTAAGTTTTGGTTCTAGGCAAGACACTGAAAAGCTGTGAGTACTCTTACAGAAGTTTTCCTTTTTCAGGAGATGCAGTTGCTTGGTTGAAGAACTTCTCTCCTTTCTTGAAAGAAATTTTATTGGAGACTGTAAATTCCTGGCACCTCTATTAAATTAGACAATGTGCATCTCTTCAGTGCCAGAGAGGGGTGCAGATATCAGTTCCCCTTATTTAAAAGGCCATTTATACTGGCATAGCATGGCCTTCAATTTTTAATTAATCTTACATTGGAGATTTTGTAAAGTTATGCAAGCAAGAAGAAAGTGATCTGTTCTTGCTACATACCTAATATATGGATCATTACAGGTACCTAGCAAAAATTAGTATAAGTGATTAGAATCATAGGATAATTTGGGTTGGAAGGAACCTCAGGAGGTCAGCTATTCCAACCTCCTGCTTCAAGCAGGGTCAGTTATCAAATTAATGTGCTTCCACAGTTTTTGTGGGGTTTATGGCTCCCAGCGGATCCCAGGTTAATTCCAGCAAAGAGATAATCTCACCAAGTGTCAGTCATTTCTTTAGAAACCCAGCTATTATCACTTCTTTATGCTTTTAATTCATGGGTGTTAACTAGGGGAGCTCAGTAATGTATAGTGACAATTCTGTAGTCCTTTAAAATGCTACACTTATTATTATACCACCTTCCAACTTTCCTCATAGTTCCAACAAGTGCTAGAAATACTATTGTTATGATAAGTTATGGATCCCCAATGGAGGCATTTAATTTCATGGCATGTTAAAGGCTATAACAGCCTATTAAAACAGGGGTGGAAAATCTAACTTTAAAAGAAAAAAAAAGGCAGAACGAAATGCTTCGTGGCACTTCTCCAAGAGAGACATTTTGCAAAACCCAAATCTTAGAGATAGGATTTTTTTGAAGTAATGCATTCTTCAAGGACTAACAATGAGAATGGTGTGGCCATCCTTTTCTGCAAACATTGGCTACCATTTCTAAGTCAAAAGAGCTATCAGTGGCAGCAGAAGAGAGACTAAGCTAATACTGAAGTGTGCATATGATTTTCTTTTCATTATTCTTACTAAAATAGCCAAGGAATGAGGACAATTAACAATTCTGCTCATGTGTGTGATTATAATATCAGTGCACAAACCTGTGAAAGCTTACTCAGTGCTTAAATTTGTTCACACAAATAGCCCCCTTGGCTTGAAAGCAAGGATAAGGCCCCAGTGTTTGTGCTGGCCTTTTGGAAGTTCTCAAACTGCAGTTATCCCTGTGTGAACCTTGAACAGCACTTGTAGGCTTGACTGAGAATCTGAAAATGCATCCCCATGCCAATAGAAGTGGCAGAGCACAGCTGCTTGCTTTTCAGCTCCAAAGCCTTTGGGTTTTGTTTGCAGCTGTCTGTCATAAATACTTGCTTTGGAGAATGTAAATAACCAAAGATGAAAGGTGATTTTTGTATATGGGGGAATAAGTAAATAGATGAAACCTTCCCTAAACTGACTGCCCTGTTTAGTTGTCCGAGTCCCTCCTTCAGTGCCACTTGCAGCCAACCAGAGCTTTTCCATTGGCTTTAGCAGAACCTGTGCTGATCCCTGGAACTGTAGCTCTAAGTGCAAATGAAGACTCCTACAGAACTAACAGAGCAGAAGGATTCAGGAATTTGGAGTAGGATTAAATATTAATTTCTTCCTGGTTGGTATCACCCAGGACTTAGTCACAGAGGGCATTAAAGAACAGGTGAAAATAAAACAAACCAACAGCCTAAAAGTCACTGAAGTCCTTGACTCTCCCTTCCCCAGGACTACAATTCTGTTGTCCTTTATTATACCATAATATCACCAAATATGGCCTGAACATTTGACAGTTTGGAGCAACAAACAATCCACAAGTGAAAAATGTCAGATAAAATTGCAAACTGGTGCAGGGGGGAGCTGGAGAGAGCAGAGAGGTGGAATTCACAGCTGTCAATCACATGAAGTTGTCACCTCAATACTTTTTTTGACAACCCCTGGGAGTACCACAGAGGGAAACAGCAGTGGTTTGGGGAGACAAGG
Organism: Parus major; assembly: GCF_001522545.3. Taxonomy (NCBI): domain Eukaryota; kingdom Metazoa; phylum Chordata; class Aves; order Passeriformes; family Paridae; genus Parus; species Parus major. Next base: position 4,787,412 of record NC_031783.1, read on the forward strand.
AGTGGTGGAGAGCAGGGGCTTTCCAAGGGAGTTGTTTGGAAAGCTGTTGGGAAATTCAAAAGATGGGGGTGTGGCAGCTGGCAGAGAACACTGAGCTGAAGTGGAAAGACTTTGGTCACCATCATTCCATGGTAACAGTAAGGGTCTGGAATATGAGGGCAAGCAGCCTCAATTTGGAACAACTCAGGGAGCCAAAGTTTCAGTAGCTGAGGTGGGAAATAATTTGCTGCTTTATCAGTGAAGGAGCTGTATGTACAGAGGGAATGTGCTGCTATGAATTGGAGACAGAATGATTTAGTACATCAGGATTCTTTTGAGAATATAATGAGCTTCTGCCCCTAAATTAAAACTTTTCTTTAAAGATTTTGAATCCAAAAATAACTATCAGGGGAGTTTCACAGAAGCATTAATTACTTTCATTCCTAAATCTGACGGTGATCCAAATTCATGTTCCAACTACCTTCCTTTTTCCCTTATAAATTAAGGTTGCAGAGCTAAATTATTGGCTTCAAGGACTGCAAAAGCAATTTTCTACATCATATCTCATTCCCAAGTTGAATGTTATACGCAGATTATGCACAAACAATGCTGAAAACCTTTATAGCAGTATCCCTTGAGCCACTAAACTCTTTGTCTTCTAAACAGAATTTCCTAACGACAGTGTGAAAGTGCCTGCCTACAGTGGGATTGTCTTTTCTCTAAGCCTCCAGTGCTCTGTCTTTGGTCCATATTTGATACAAGTATTTTCCTCCTCTTTTATAAGCCCCCAAGTGCTATGATTTTATGAGTGGTATTTCCTTGAGGTTCTTAATTATCCTCTTTCTTCTGGCTTTGAAAAGAGTTTTTTGCCTAATAACAGAGAAAGATTCATGGAAGGCATAGAGGTGTCCTTCAGATGTATCTTCTATTTCAGTTATCACTAGCTTGGATTGTTTGGGGGTTTTTTATGTTGGGAAAATGTTGGTTGCCTGTGGGGATTTTATTCAAGTAACACAAGGAATTGGTATTCCATAATTCAAGAGATTCTGCATCTGTTTTACACATTGTTAACCTACTGTTAGAAATAAGTGGATTTTTGTCTGACCAAAATTACACCTCGGGACAGCTGAAGTTGCTGCCTCCTCATGTAAGGTTTAAAAATTCCCATGCTTATGTGTGTCCTAAAATTTCAGTAGAGAGGTCCATCCATTTTCCATGTGTTTCTTTGACATGTTAATTCCTCTTTCAATGCTACTCTCAGTTCAAGGATAGGGACAAGGAAGTCACACAGAGCAACTACAGGATGCTAAGGGTAGGACCCAGGAATACAATCTTAATTTTTTTCTATGTTTAATTAGTGAAGAAGAAGCTTCCTGTTTTTTTCTGGTACTTCTGGGCTGGTGTGATGGTTCCAGCTCACCTGAGCATCACACTGAGGCCTCCACCTGAGCTGGCCATGTGTGTCCTCTGTCCCTGAGTCTGCTTAAAGCAGTATGTGAATAAAATATGCTACATGAGCAATTTTTATATTTTTTTCCACTATTTAATAGCATCTACTCCCTTTCTTTTGTTAGATTTTGGCACTGTACGAATATAATTGAAATATCACAGACCTAAAAGGCCTGGGAACAGACAGCAGCAGTTTCCTGGCACAGCTCAGCTTGGCGCAGCTCTTTGTGCAGGAGGAGGGCTGAGAAATAAATCCTTCTTCTAGAAACTAAAGTTTGGATTTAGCTGGGCTTTGGGTGAGCACAGGCATCAAAAGCAAGTGTTGTTTGCTGCTGTTTGTGATATTTCCCTGCAGCCACCAGCTCCCCCATCTCCACACTGAGAGAGGGTCCTTGGTTGGGGAACAAATCCTGGATTTTGTCATTCATCTGATGGACACCCCAACAAAATTTAACAGATTTTATTTGAATTTAACAGATCCCAGCCCTCAGATTGCTGGTGCTCTCTGAGAGCTGTATTTTCCTGTAAATACAACAGTACAAAAGTCAATGTGGTTGCCTCCTGGCATAACACCATTCTCCCAAAAATGTATGCCTAAAAACAAGGCACTGAAGAGAAATCCTCTCGTTCTACACCAGTCCTATTTTAAAACTTCCAAGGAAATTTTGCAGTTCAGAAGCATTTAAATCCTACTTCAGTAATTAACGTCAGTTGAAATAACTGGATCATGGAATAAATTGAAAATGTGGCCTGTATCTTTAAGTGGATATTTTTTAGATGACAATGAAGTTAAGGGTGTAACAGAAAACATATCCTTCACTTGTTTCTATTTGGTTTTGTGTTCACTTATTAAAACACTTAATACTTAAGGTTTAAGACAAATACACGTTTCTCTGAAATCTGAGCCCACTCTGAAAGGTCCCAGAAACTGGGACACCTGAAAGGTGTAACTTTTAAACACAATAAAACCAAGACATGCACGTGAGCCACTTGAACCTGAGGCCATCAGAATACATGGAACTAGAAGAATGAAATCCTCCTTGTTTCAGTAAAAATGGGTTTTTCCCAGTGTTCTCAGTAAGGGAAGCTGCTAACAGCCTGTTTCCCAAATTGTGCCTAAGCATGCAAGCTCTGCTTGCCTTTAAAACCTGACTTTCCTTGTATTTTTACCAACTCACCACACTTCCTGGCATTTTTCTGCTTTGAATCATATACATGGTGTGGCAGAGCTGCATATTTTGTACTGCAGTGTTGCACTTGTTTGGGAACCAATGAGAAGGGGAAATAATGTGGGATCTTTTGCAGGGAAGCAGGGAAAGACTTGTTTACCAGATCTCACATTTCTGGCAAACAGCTGGCTGTAGTTTTAATAATGAGCTGCCCATAATTGGAATGTATTTAATCCAAGTTAACACACATGCACTAAACTTGCTAATTGGGAATTTCTTTTTATAAGCACATTACTCTTGCTTTTTCAAGTAATGTTAATGTGCTGATACAGCAGAGAGAGTGCACCTCTCTCCACGACTGCAGCGAGCAGGCCCCAGTGCATGGTAATTTTTGAAGAAAACATATGGTAAGAGTAATGGCTGAAGTCTGTAGACAGCTTGCCTAAATTACAGTGCATCCATTGAAACCAGGACACATGCTAAGCTGCTGAAAGCAAAGAGATGTCATTAAAAAATGATTCATATACCTTTGCTTTAATGAGTCTTCACACTTGAGGATTACCAATTGCCTGATCAATAGCCTCACTGCAGCACCAGGCAAAATTCCTTCTACAAGTAAAATATTTCCATTACAGAAGTCTGGAACTTCAGCAGCAAAAGCTACACTTTTGCCTTGAAGGAATTTGAAAATAATAATTTATTTTTTTATATTTCTGAAACCTGCCTATATTTGAATCTAGTAAATAAACAGTCATGCACTGCCATATGGAGCAATTTCATAACAGCACATGGTGAGGCTCTAATGAGTTTTACCATACTGTGCCTGACAGGTGAATTTTCAGCTTTGATTACAGGAGGCCAAAAATAATTCATCCAGGCCAATAAAGTTTGATTTAGATAAGACTCGATTATTTTTGCTATCAACCATTAAGAACTGTTCTATCCTCATTTTCATTTTCAGGCACATAGCCTGGCAACAAGCAATAATGGATATTTATTGGGCTATCAAATCCACAGAGACTTGTTTACTTATCCTAGCACTGCAATTGTCAATATTCTCTAGTCCACTGGCTGCTATCTTTAAAAGATGTCATGTGTAGGAGTTGTTTTCAAGCTCAACTCTTAAACTTTAAAAAGGTTCTTTGAAGTTATTATTAGCAGTGCAGTGCCTGGAGACCCCATTATGCCAGGCAGGTACAAACAGAGGACCAAGCAGAGGAAATGTGAGGGCAGTTTTTGTGCCTTTTGAAGAGCCTGAGCATCTCCAGAGCACGTGGGGGCTGCTCTGGGAGCCAAGGGCAGCCCAGGGCACATCCCAGGGCTGCAGGATCCAGCAGGCAGCAGGATCAGCTCTGCCTTGCTCAGGGGGAGCAGAGTTCAGCCTCCTGCAGCACAGCAGATCCTGGAACAGACAAAAGCAGCTCCCACTGAGGAAGGCTGAGAAATGTTGTGTTAAGCCCCTGTATAAGCTGCTGGCAGCTCAGATCTCACCCCCACCTCCTGTAACTGAATAATGGCCCTGGACCCTTTTTACACCCCAGGTCCCAAGGTTCCATTTCTCTCTTTTAGCACAGAGGAGAAATCCTTACCAGATACTCTCAAGAGGTGAAAAATCACACAAAATTTACATTATCTATTTATTTACAAATATATAGAAAATTAAGGAAATTCTGGTAATATGAGCAAGGCAAAGCCACACAGTTAATTTTAGTGAAGCAAATAAATATTGGTTTATTCCATTTCTCCACCACACTGGAACACACATGTCAGCATACTGCCTCAGACACTCCAGTTGCCTTGGTTTTCCACAGACTAGGCCACTGAATTATTCACAGGAGTACAAAAGGACGTGTGTGTTGCCTGGACCTCCCTCAGCTGCACGAAAAAGTAGCTGTGCTGGAGCTCTTGCCTTAAAATTTGTAAGAGTTTCTTCCTTGGTGGCTCCCACAATAGCTTGGCGTTCATGGAAGGTGGCAAGTCTCAAAGTTCTAAAGTTTCACCTCGGTACTAGCTACTGGCTTTTCGATATGCCAGGGGAGAAGCACCCTGGATAGCACCTTGATCACTGAGAGGCCCTTTGTTCTCATTGCTTTGTCCTGCACTCTTCTCCTCCTCCTCCCCCTTGTGCTCAACAGGTGAAAAATGAGCATTTATGCCTTTTGACTAACCTGGCAAATACGTTGGCGTGCCATTCCTGCGTAGCGTGTGACATTTCACACAACACTTTATCTCTGACCTTTCTCTTCTCACCCTTGGTTCAATTTCTTTCTGCCCTGGGCTTTCAGACAATGAAAGTTAATTATGACTCCTGTAAGGCCCTTTGGGGGGCTTGGCTCTTCATATGCATCTACACAAAAAAAGTGACCTTAAGGTTTTTATTCAACAAGTGTTCTCTATCAAACTTCATTTCCTTTTTCTCTCTGTTTTCAAAATTAAAATTTTGTCTTAAGGGAGGGTTATGTAAGAATTCAGTCTGAGCAAAAAATTATGTCAAGTTAATTTTTTATTTATTTATTATTTCTTAAAGAATAATAATCTTGGGATTACTGCTCATGTAACTCAGAAGTCTTTGCCTGAAATTTGGATTATCTTTGAATCCCCCAGTGGAAATCTAATTTTCAAATACATTCCCAAAGAGGGGAGGTTCAGACAGATCTTTTAGGTTCCCTATTTAAAAATTAAATAGAAGGGGCTTCCAATGGTTTCTAGAGTTATGAGAATGACTTGGCTGCTCATTTGGAAGTATCACCAGTGGCTTGAAAATAGTTTTTCTTTGTGTTCATGAGCTGTGTTGCAGCCTGGTGTCCCACTTCAGGATTGAAAACTTAAGCAAGGAGCTACGAAATTAAAACAGCATATAACTGAGCCAATCTTAGGTAGTATCTCTGAGGTAATTAAGAATGGAGCAACACAGTGATCAAATCAAGGTTGCAATTAAAACTGAATCAACAGATCAATGGGTTCAAATGAGCAAATCATCATATTAATATAGCAGGTAATCAGGTAGAATTAAGTGCTTGACACTGGTGGGAATTTATGTTAGTTTGAGAGTTAAATTGCAGGGAGAGATGGGGAAGAACCTATTTTCTTTTAGTCTGAGATTCGATAGTAGTGATCACTGGCCAGAGAAAGAACCACATGCCTGATCTTTCTGATATTGAGTTTAGTCCCTTCTTTACCAAATTTTTGGGAATGCCCATCCCAGAGATCCTCCCCATGCTACAAACTTAGAGAAGGTACTTTGTTAGTTCAGAAGTTATTAGAGGCATACAGACAGTGCAGTAACACAAGAGTCGTCTCCTTAGGTAAGAATAACAAGATCTTTTTACATTTTATTGTAATAAATTCTCTTCCTGTCTGATGTATCTTCCCAAACTCAACTGGAATGTGGGCATTCTCTACAATTCTCCAAAGCTATTTTGCCATATAGGTTAATTTCAAGATTAACTCATGTTCTTTTCACTGGTATAAAATAACTACAAGCATGGGTTATAAACACAGAGGTAATTCTTATGTGCCTGTTTAGTATGATAAACTTGTTTTGCCTTTCCTCTGTTAAGAGGGATGGCCTTTTGGAAAGACTGTAAAATTATTATGGGGAAAAAATAGATTGTTTTAAATTCAGCATGATCTGGGGAGTTGGGCTATGCTTCTACAGTCCAAATTGATGCCTACAAATCTTGCCATCTTAATTCAGAGACCAGATGCAACACAGGTCAATTTAATTTCATTACTGTCAAAAGGTCTTCAGAAAAGATTATAATGTTTGCAAGCCACTGCGTGCCTCAAGGTGACGCCACAGGAGGAGAGTTCAGTGGGGACCACATGCTGAAGTGAAATTAATTAACCCTTGGCAGCAATGGAGAGTTAAAAGCAGGCCCATAACTCCTTCAGTTGCTCACCAAAGGCAAGGTAGTAACCAGTTTAAATTTCTTATTCCGTTAAGAATCAAACCGTAAAAAGTTAGTCGAGTAGTTTGTTTAAAATTGGTGGACGTTGCAGCAAAAAAAGGAAAGACTGAAAAAGTAAGAGTAGGCATATTTTTATTTTCTCTTTTTATGGTAAGTGCTTACTAAGCTTAAGCTAACAGAAATGCAACTGCAGCACTGGATTGCCCATGATATCTAATTTTCAAACAGACATAAATACTAGAGAACAACTTGTCATTTTAAAAGGGTAAACAGAAAAATCATATAAATTAAGTGACATTTAAGAAGTTCAGGGTTTATATCACAACCACCAGGGAAATCAGACCTAAGGAAGAAATGTTTCTTTAGAGCATTGATGTAATCAGACTTTGGAAAGAGATTCCCCCACCCCTCCGCCCCCCCAAATGATTGTCCAAATAATTTAGAAGCATAATTTTGGACTCAGATTGTCACAAAGGATTAACTATTTCTTTTTAATTATGGACCCTGCATTTAGAATTCATTTTTAAGTTGATTGAAAATTAGTTCACTAAAGCGGTAAAAGGCTAAATGCAATCAAGTGCCTGTAAGAAATAGAAAGCCCCACTGAGGCCCTGGTTTATTGAAAAACAGGAGAAATAAAGGCAGGGAAGCAGAGATTCAGGGTCCTTACCTAAGTGCTGGTAAGGCCAGCAGAGCCTGCAGTGGGAGAGAGGAAAGCTTTGATCACCTGCTGAGGTCCATCCAGAACATTTGCTATAAGGCTCAGTCTGTCAAATGTTAATGGATATCTTTGCAAAAACAGCCTGCCTCGCTCTGGAAAGGACCTTGAGGTGATGAGCTAAGCGCCATGGTGTTGTCTGTGACTAACTGGGAAATATATTGAATTGTTCAAGGATGCTCAAGGCCAGGCTCTGCTTAGGCTGGTTGGGCTGGGACTTGGAGAGAGAAAAGGCAGTTTTGCACGGAGACTTGGAGAGGATGGGAGTAGCAGGAGAGTGTGCCCTGCAGTATTTTGGGTGCTAATTGCACCCTTGGTGACAGGCAGCCTGCTCCCCGCGTCAGGGGGGGATATCCTGGGGTGCTCCCACCGAGGCCAGGCCAGCTCTGCTTAAAACACACACCTGGCCTAGGGAATGACAACAAAACATCCTTGCTGTGGGTGTGCTCTGTGCTCAGCGGTCAGGGAGGGAGCGGCCGGGCAGGCTCCGGCCCAGCCGGCTCCGGGAGCAACCGGGCGGCCTCCAGCCCAGCCGGCTCCTGCAGTGCTGCTCTCACCCCGCACAGGGGCTGCTCCTGGCCCTGCACTCCTCCCTGATGGCCCTGCACTCCTCCCTGCTGGCCCTGCACTCCTCCCTGCTGGCCCTGCACTCCTCCCTGCTGGCCCTGCACTCCTCCCTGCTGGCCCTGCACTCCCTGCTGGCCCTGCACTCGCTGCTGCTGGCAGAGAGCAGGTGATGAGAGCAGGTGATGAGAGCAGGTGATGAGAGGAACCAGCGAGGGAAGGCTCAGCCCCACACTCTCACATCAAACACCGGCTGGTATTTCCAGCCCACACCTGCAGGAGCTGGCCGTGCTTATCTCTGAGCAGAGCTGGGCGCAGCGGGCGGCGGGCAGGGCCCGGCCTGGCTGCAGCATTTATCATGTCAGGAAATGACCTTTGGTCCATCAAGTTCCCAAACACCGATTGCTGGCCACAGCTCCTCAGTCTGTGTGGCCAGGAGCCAGCTGTAGTGAGTGCTGGGCCAGCTTGATCAGCCCGAGCAGGACCGGGGCTCGACCTGGATACAGCACGTGATCCATCCTTTGCTGTATTATCCAATTAGTCAGAGTCATTAATTCGTCTCTTTCAGGTCTTGTTCTAACAGGAGACAGTCTTATTGCCAAGATAATCCCTAACATTTTACAAACATAGCATTATAGACAGTTCTGATGAAAGACAGCCTCAAGGGGGCTGGCTAATCCTCCCCTTTCCTAAGGCAGGATCAGCAAGACATTTAAGCTTTTCATGAAAGATATTTATCTAACCCATCTTTAAAGAGAACCTGTAATTCTGGAGAGAGGCCTGGGTTGTAAACCCTGTCCTTTATCCTGTCTTCCTGTACAGCTTCCTTTTTGCTGTGGTTGTTTTGTGGAGGGTTTTTTATTTTTGACTCATTTCATCCATCAAATATTTGGTTGCAGGTGATAGAAATACCTCCATACATTGTCTATAAGTCATTTATTCCTGAATAACCTAATAAATTAGTCAGTAGCTCAAAGTTCTTTAATCAACTTAGGCAATCTATGGTAACATTCTGGTAGCATTCACTGGTATATTAAATGCTGTCTGTATATGTGCCATGCTGATCCATCTCGAACATTTAACATTTAATTGTTTGCTTAGAAATCACATCCACATTTAATAAAATCAGTGCTCAAATATAAAAAAAGAGTATTTAACTTAAAGACTTTTCATTCAAAATTGTTTTCCTTTTTTTTTTTAATAAAAGCAAAAGAGTGTGTCTATATTTTGTAGATTGCTGTCTGAAAACCAGGCTTTCCTCAGAGGCATTTTACACACAGATTTTGTGCAGCAGCTATATCATGATATTTGGGAAATAGAGCTAGGCTCTTTTCTGGTCCTTGTTTGCTTTTTACCAGTGACATCTCTAACTTAGAAGATTTGTAGCACTTTCATATACAAAATTATTATTATGTCAGCACAGAAAGTGTAATTTTTCCTGCCCTAAAGGGTTTCATAAAATGTTATGCAAGTGTCTGTTGCAGATGGAGTTGGTAACACTGCTTACTCTTAAGGTAGTCCAGCATTTGGCATTTTCACTTGCCAGGTTTTAATTATTCAAACTAAAAGTTTTTATGCAAATATTTGCTTCAGGCTAAATATTTTAGAGAACTTTCAGGAAAAATAGTTCATCTGCATCCAAGAGTACAGAAATCTGAGGAAAGGAGGAGATTAGCTTTTCCTCATGATAAACAAAATATTTAAATTATTTAATTAGAAAGGTTTGTCTTCTCTTTGTTTAAAAAATTGGCAGAGAGGTTTGCTCTGACATCAGTGATCATTCTTCAGCTCCTTGGCAATCCAAGTGTCCAAAAAGCCTCGACCTGACCCTGCTGTGTGGCTTTGCTCTGGTCTTCAACTGGGAGCCAGGAGTGTCATAACATATAAATCAGCAGGTGATATTTTATTTATATAGAGAGAAAAACAAAATTTTAAATTACTTTAGAAATGTCCAAGCCCTTTCTATTTGGCCACTACACCTCTGACACACCTGACCAGCACTGCAAGCAAAAGGCAGCAGCATCTGTAGATGGGGAGAAGTCTCTTGGCATTAACTTGCAGAGGGCTCTGGAGAGGACAGAGCAGGGACTTGCAGACAAGCACTTGCAGTGGTGTTAAGCCTAACCATGCTCATCTGGTTATTCTGATGTTGAAAATAAAAGCTCTCTGGATTCAGTCCAGAAAGCGTCTGTGTTGAGCCTGCTGCATCACCAGACTGCAGGGACTGCGCAGGACTTAGCCTGGCAGCTGGAGAAAGCAAATGCAGAGACAATTATGGTGTTAAGCACTGAACCAGAGCGTGGGGAGACAGTGAAACCCTCCCTGCTTGGAGCACTTGATCCCTTGTGGTGATAACAGTCTGCTTATTGTTGCCAGACTTCTCATCACAGCCAGAGGTAGAAGTCTGTGCTGCGTACCCAGGTCTCTGAGACTCCAGCTTGAGGAGTCCTTCTCGCTTGATAGAATTCTGTGATCAGTTATTTCTTGAAATTCAAGACTATTTTCTCATTACAGATGTATTCACAAACAGCCTCTCTCAGGTTGGAAAAGGAACCAGCTACCTGGTGCCTCCAAAGTTTTGCATGCTGAACTGTACAACCTTAATAACCTTCTGAATTATTTATTTTTCAGAACCTCATATAGCTCTCAACTTTTGTATCAAATTGGAACCATAGGGGAAACCTGGGCAGTAGAACACAGTGGAAATTACCCCCAGTGCTGCTCAACTCTGATGGCTTAGATAACCAGGTTTTGCTTTAGTGGAGGTTGTACTCACTGGTGCTGTTTGGAAGCTTTTTTTCCCAGCCTTGGGTTGCACTATTATGTAAAAACACCTTTTCCAAATCCAAATGCTTGGTGCTGACTTGGTGAGCCCCTGGATCATTTCTAGGATGGCCTTGGGCATCTGGAGCCAGTTCAGAAATACAGTACTTGGGTCCAAATTTATTGTCATTAGACAAAGGACTATTAATTAACAGCAATTGTCACAGAATAGCAATGTGTAAAGTTGTAAATGTAGCAAAGTTTTTCTACCTAAAGTGTGCTACCAGTGGATTTGGAGTCCAGTACACTCTATCTGTTTTCTTCTTAAATTTGAAAACCAAAACCAAACTTTGTAAATCATTGCACATCATTGTACAAATCCTTTTTGTGAAAGGAAATCATGCTAAGAATGCTGTTAAAAAGCTGAGCTGACTGGTGCTGGTGTGGCATGCAGGAATTTGACTCCTCAGGAGTCTGGTACCTGGCACTAGAGCATGTGTCTATAGCTGATGGATGGGGCTCCTTAGAAGTTTACTGCTGTTGGGCTAGAAATCCCCAAAATGTGCCAATTTTTGTTGTTTGTTTTTTGTTTTTCTTCTCTTGCACCCAAAGTGGCTCTATTTAAAGCTAAGTCAAGGAGTTTTCAGGATCAAGTGTTTATGTGGAGGGGATTCTGGAACTCAGTTCAGAATATGTCTGGTTCTCAAAATCAAAATTAAATGGATTACTTAAAGTAAATAGGCCTTCAATTTAACTTGGGAAGACTCTGCAATTTGGGTGAACAATTACAGGGTGGGGCCCTTTTAAAAGAAGCACTGCCTTGTACTATTAAAAGCCAGGAAGAACTTTTCTCACTGAAGTACCTTCCAGAATGTGGGACAGGCTTGGTGCTGCACAGGGTGATAAAGCAAGGAGTTTAGCTTCAATGTCTGTGTCTCCACAGTGTAATGTACGTTAGTGTGTGTAATGACTGCAGGGACTGGGGAGATGTGTGATAGAACACACAGCACTGAGCTGTTATCTTGTTTTAATTACATGCAACATTTTTCTTCAAAATGAAGAAAACAGTCGAGACAATAATCCGTGAGCAAGCAGATATGTGGATGCAAAAGAGATGCCTCCAGTATTCCTCTGTTGGTAGTACCAAGAAGAAAGGTCATGAAAAGCCCCATAAATAGCCTCTATTACCCAGAAAGCAAGCCTTGGTAAGTGTCTGACAGAGAGATCCCCAGCTCCCAGCAGCCATTAAAGCAGACTTTCACTTTCAGACATTAGAACATAAAGCTCCTTAATGAAGGGAAGATGTTTTTAGTCAAATTGTTTTCCTTTAATATTTGTTTTCTCCACTTGAGCAAAATGTATATGACAAATTACTGGCTAAGCTTACAAGAAAGATCATTGTTAAAACGGACAGTTTGAATCAAATTTTTTAACAAAATTCCCATTACTCTATTTAAATGGAAACAATCCAGACATCATTAAAATAAAGCAGGATTCCTTCAGGGAGAAATTATTTCTGGTTTGATTTCTGTCAAAATGACTTTGACTTTCAGAATACTTTTACAAAATGTTTTCCTGAGGCTTTGTCTTTGTGAAGGGTTTTTAAACAAAGGAACTATTTGCCACTAAACAGAAGTAATCTGATAAAAGATTGAATTCAAATTAAATGTGCTGATTTTTTAATGGAAGAGGTTCTTTATTATTTTATTTTGTTTTAAGACATGTCACCTAATCAGCACATAAATCTTCATAGAATTCATCTGACAACCTCATTAATTTTCTGTGAATATTGCAGTGCGAAGAAAAGACCATAATTTCATGAAGGTAATTTATTCTAAGATCAGGTGCCTCATATTTTTATTTCTGTGAGTTTGTGTTGTAATGAAGCTAATCTTGGTCATAAACACATCTTGTGGCCACAGCATGGTTGTGTTCTCATTCTGGAGAGGGCCTGATCCTGCTCCCACTGACACAGCTGTAAATCAGGATTAACTCCAGCGAGGGCACAGCCAGGTGTGAGCAAAGGTGACCAGGATGGAACAGACCTCAAGGGGCTTTAAGAGCTGCATTTATGTCACTTTGTGGCAAAAGTGGTGTAAAGGACCCTAAATATTAATGTGGAACAATGTGTCTGGTAATGCTGTGGTGTCAGAGCAGCAACAACTTAAACTGATGCAACCTTGGGGCAGATTTGGATACCAAAGCTCTTGCTTTTCCCCAGCCTCTTCCACTTAATTTCAAGTTCATTCTTTCAAACTCCATCCAGTACCTGGAAAAGGTGAACTTTCTGCTGAAAAGCACATTGTCTAGGGACTCATTTTCAGTGCCTCATTCACTTAAATTTATGCAACTAGAACTGATTTTTTCCAGTGATATGAATTGAAGACTTTTTCCCTTACTTATTCTCTTTTTGTTAGTTTTTGTTTCAGTTGGCTGTGTCTAGGAGTAAACAAAGCAGCAAGGAGCAGATGTTTCTGTTGTGCCCCCAGCTTCTGTGGGCACGAATGTGCCAGAGGAGGCTGCTGAGGAGGGGGTCAGGTTCTCGTCCTGCCATTGTGAGCCCAGGGTCACACCAGAGCACCATCAGCTGTGGAGATTCTACAGCTTTTCCTTGTCTATTCTTTTCTGTCCCACACTGGAAGTGATAACATTCTGAAATGTAACTCTTGAAATAGGGAAAATCATCAGTACTGGGGTGGATGATGAAGGTGCTTATATAAAATATATAATATTGTTGTTATAAGTAGAAGATGGGGTATTGATAAAGCAATGGAGCTTTGATATAAGTTGATATAAGTTACTAAGCACAGTCTGTGGATAAACCCCAGGCTGTTACAGACTTCAGCAAAGCATGGTTCATCCCACATCCTCATAACTTTTGTGTGTTCTTCAAAATTCTGCACACTTTTCTCTGTTGTCATTATCTTAATGCTGTTTAAAAGCTTGGTGGTCACAAGCTTTCTGCAACCACTAAAAACAATGAGAGACAATTTCAGAAAACAAAAAGGAACAATTTGTGTGCAAGTAACTTGAGCTCAAAGTAAATGAAAACAGAGCCTGATTCATTGTCAGAAAGTTTCAGAAACTTCTCATGCAGAGTTTACAGAAAACATCTTTCAGACATGATTTTGAAAATTGCTAATATTTGAAACCAGCTGGTGTAACAAGGTTACTGAGGTGAGGAGAGAACTGCTGCCTGGAGGACATGTATTAGAGAGATCAGAAGATGTTGCAGGCAAGTTTCAATATCAGTAGCTATTTTTTACAGTAATTTCATTGCAACATTGACCACTGAGAACAACCACTCGTCATTTAACCAGTTCTTCAACTTCTTTTCCCCCCACTTTTAATCTTCTTGTGGAGGCAGCTGAATAATACCTTTCTCAAGGTAAGTGTCTGATGTGCTACATCAATCACTAGAATTTCTTCTAAGATCCACATTATGCTTTAAACCTTGACCTTAACAGCCATATCAGCATAATAATTTTTAGGTATCTGAAGGATTTAATACCTGATCACGGGAGAAGTTGTTGGGGGCTCCTTTTATGACCCATGGCAGGTAGGAATATGATTCTGTTGTTCCCCTTTGCATTATCCTCCATCATCAAGAATTTAAAGGCAAATAGCTGTGCTGCATGGGTGCAATCTTCCCTGTGTGGCAGTGCTTCATTAAGAAATGATACCCAGCTTAGGTGAATAGCAGATAAGCTTTTTTTGGAGAAAGGTGTATGGTTTCCAGGCCAAGCACAGCATGGAGAGCAGCAATAAAAATGTCATCTCCTTGCACTTGGTGAGAGAGAGAGCTCTCTTTAGCAAATTATGATATTCCAGGCTTCAAAGCTGTTGGATGTTTCTTGAGACTTGAAAAGAAAGTGGAACTGTTTGTTTGGTTTTTTTTATTGGTGGATTCTGTAACATGACACATTAAGGAGGCTATGGAGCCTATGGAGGCTACCAGAGCATCTCTCAGGTCTTGATGAGTTTTGATCCTAGAGATTTCTGGTACCAGATCCATTGTCCTGCCACTCTTGTGAAGATGTCTTGCTTTCCAACTATTTTTGAATGTGCAGAGTCAATTAATTTGTAAAGCTATTTGGTAATGGTCAATTAGTCTTGTTTCCATTTAGAGAGGTAAGAATTCCTTCAATATTTGTGAGGTTTTGATTATTTTATTTTGGGAAGTGGGAAAGGTCTCCAAAAGTTGCCATATTTAACCAGGACATTTTACAAACAAATGGAATTATTTTGAAAAACTGGTAAAGTTTGGTCTTTATTTTCCCCATTGCAAGGGAGAAAGATATTATTTCATCATATTTAGTGCCTAAGACATGGAGCTGGAGCTGTAGTGAGCATGGTTCAGTAATGAGGATTGTCAGGTTGGCCTCTGTCATGCCAAGCCAAGACTCTTTAGTTTCAAGGTGGCTCTACCTAAATGAAGCAGTTTTGGTTTGAGCAAGCTGCCAAATGTGGGTCAAGGCTTGCTGGTGCATTCTGTGGGCATCTTTCCATCAGCACTGGGGAGACGTGGCCAGTGCTGTGATCATATTCTACCAATTGTGATAAATGGGTTTGTTTGCAATATTTATACTGCTCTGCGAGGAGCAGAGAGCTCTCAATGAAAACAGTCCTGTTTGGCTGCAGGTTAAAATGAATATGTGAGAGGTTGTTAATTCTGGACTTTGCAGGTTACTAGTTGAGAAATTAATTCTGAAGGTAACGCTCAGATTGACACCGGCTAGAGGGGTATTTTATTTTCTGTGAAACGGCTCTGGAGTTACCACAATGTTACAGTAGTGTTCAAAATGGATGTTTGAGTAGGGATTTCCATAGCCTAAAATGATTCTATCAAAGCATGTATGGATATGCACTGCATGTGCTTTATAAAAGGAAATGCTTTTCTGTTATTATAATTCCCTCTGCTCTTCCTGGCAAATATTCATTTCACTTGTAGGCTGATCCATTTCCATAAAGCTCCTCTGTCCTTAGCAATCACATCATGGGACTGTCAGAGCACCCTGGCTGTGATGAGGCATGCCTTTCCTGGGCTTTATCCTGTCACAACCATGGCAAAGCATCAGACATGCAGAAGCAGATGAGTTGTGAAAAGCAGAAAACCTTTGGTGCAGCTTTCTGATTTTAGATTTCAGTGATTAGGGAAATTAGGCAGAGTATTTAGAATGGCATATTTGTGCACTGGACAGATTTTTTTTTGTGCTCTAAGACAATGGAGGGTTCAACAACATAAACTGTTTCATCAAAGGTAATTTGAGAGGGATTGATTTGTTTTCACATGCATTTTATAATCAAACTGAACCCTAATTATTCTTTCTGTTGACTGCTCCATGGATGCCTCGAGCTTAGTTCATGCCACTCCTTTATGATCATTTGTACATAGTAATTGTCTTTGTGACCAAGCAGAGAGTGGTGAGACATTTGGTGTGAGCTTTACCTCAGCACACAGACTGTGCTGGAAACCACAGGATTCCTGGATGCATTCAATAAATACCACGTCATCCATCCATCCATCCATCAGCTGAGTGGCAGTGCCCTGCACAGGCTGAGGAAATCAGCTGACCTGTTTATCTTCTCCCACCCACCAGCTCTATTCAGTGCAAGCAGAGTTATGGGAGGGGGGAAAAATCCATTAATAGAAGAGAGGCAGAAGATGATGAATTAAGGGAGCCTCCATTAATTTTTCATTTTGACAGATTATTGTCTGTCAAAAGGCAGAGGAGATGTTCCTCGTACACAGAGCTGGGGAGCTCGCTCTTTGTAACACAGACTTATGTTTTTCGCATGAATTAGGTAGTGGGCACCAAAAGGATGAAAAATTCATGGCAATCTATAATTTACATGCTAGAAGATAAATAATGAACTAAATCCTGTCATTAAATTGGTCTTTCGTTTTTTCTTAATCCCCAGGGTGATGAATCTGATTCTGCAACAACATTTAGTATAAATTGATTTTTTATTTTTTTTTTTAGTGGGGGGCAAAGCTGTTTAAAATACTTTGTTATAAATAGCTTGAGCAGCACAGTACATTGCCTTAGGCTGAATGATATGCCAGCCTATTAATGTAATAGTACATTAAGATTGACGTTAATTAATGTCAATATTAACATCACCTTTCTAAACCACATTGAGCTACAAAAAAAAGTCATAAATATTGTAGAGTTTGGTTTAATTAACTTTGAGCTTTGTTTAAAAAAAAAGAAAAGCCTGGCATATTGGGAAGCTTCCTTTATTCAAATGGTATTAAAATGTATAAATGGGTGTTAGGATAAATGGGGACTTTCCACATCACTTAATGTATGTCAAGGGACATGACCTCATTTCAGACAAGTGTGGTTTTTTTAGATAAGACATTAGGGTAAGTGAAGTTTCACTGTGTATAATAAATAATAAAATTACAAACCTCAAAAGAAAATCTGAACAATTTGAATTGTGTTGTTAGCTGGTTACTGAGTGCTGGTGGATCTGTTCAACTCCCTTTGTGTGCTCCTTATAGAAGGCAGAGAAAGAACCCACATCTCCTGCTGTATGGATCTTACAAATTAGTTAGTTCTCTTTCTTTTTTTCTTTTAAACTCTCTTCCTTTTTTCTAGAATGTCATGCAAATACATTTTAGAACAATAATATTGTTTATGTAGGTGTACACAGACACCCACACACATAGCTACGGAACATAAGCCCAGCTTATGAAACTGGTGAAGCTGAGTTGTTTTCCATCATCCTGTCTGACCTGATGTTCACAAAGCCACACTGAGTTCTCCCCAGGAACTGGACTGTTTATCTAGAGCAGTTTTCCTTGCAAATACCAAGGGCCTTGATCTCCAGTCCCCAAATGCTCTGAGTGGCTTAGCCCCCAGTGCAGGCTGGATCCCTGCTGTGGTCAGTGGGGCTGCCAGCAGAGACAGGGCTTTACTGTGTCCCCATCCCTACAACGCTGAGAAACAGTGGGATTCTCTCCCACTGACCTGCAAGTGGAGGGAGAACATTGGTACTGCCTGTTTCAGGTGGCTTCCTTGTCCCTGTGGTAACTCAGACACAGAGCTGCAAGAACAGCAAACACAAGGCCACATTATCCCATTCCAGAGTCCCAAGGGAATTAATGGAAGTGGGGAAATCCTGGTTATTGCTGGGCCCACAGCCATGGTGTCCCCAGTCTGTCACCTTGTGTTCATCCCTGGGGACTGTCACTGCTGTGGGATGCAGCTGAGCTCTGCAGGGAGCTAATGTACCATGGTGCTTTTTCACTTGTGTCTGCAGACCTTCTCTTCTGGCTGGCAGGAAGTGCCTCGTAATGAGCTGCCGTAAAGAAAGCCAAGCTAATGACAGCCTGATTTAATGCAAGTTCATACCATTAATTTCTAGGGATTGGTAAATTGAATGAGGTTCCTGAAGAGTATTACAAAAATGTTTCAGTTAATTCTAGCCATTATCTGGAGTAATGAGCAGTAGCTGCTGTGCATGGCCCCTTTCCCATCATGCAGGGTTTGGGATGCTGTACCTGGGTATGGGAGGATTGCTCTGTGCAGCTCCTCAGGCCTGCCTGGTGTCACCAAGGTGGGGATGCTGTGCCACACCAGCCCATTTTCCCTGTGGAGAGGTGGCAGCAACTCTAGATGTCCCAGGTGTTGAGCGGAGGCTCTGTGGGGAATGTCTGGCTGCCAGGGAGCTGGGAGCTGCCAAAACAGCTGTTCCCTTTTTCTCTCAAGGACAGTGGAGACAACCTAATCTAAATCATCCTGTGGACTACATTTCACTTCTGGGTGTTCAGATAGTCCCAGAACTTGAAATTTCCAGTTCTTTTACGTGATTAGTCTTACAAAAAACTGGAACAAGAAATGAAATTGTCAAAAGCACTTAACTTCCAGAAGGGTCTATACCTGGCAGTGGATCTTAGGCTTGTAAATTATTCTTGTGGCACTGTCACTAAGTGCTTAGAAAACCACTCAGAACATTGGATTTTGGGTTTGTTCATAATGGGTTTTTCCACTGTCATGTAATGATCAGTCAAGGTCCTTTGTGTCTCAGCTTTATGTTTACTGTCCAGGTATCTGCTGGTTTTGGGGGCATTTATTGAGAGAAAAGGGTTTAATTCATGTGTGCCTGTAGTTACCAAACAGACTGGGTACTAAACACTGCATTCTCCCGCATGCAGCCCCAAACCTTTTCCCAAGCACCACATTGCTCTCCAAGCATTTGGGAATTTAACCACGTGCTGGTGTTTCCCTTCTGTTCACTGCCAGCAGT
>NC_031783.1:4806380-4880640 GCF_001522545.3 Parus major
TTCCAGAATCCTCTGGAAAGCTGGGCCAGAGGGGATGTTTTGCTGGTTTTCTGCAGCTGAGGATCTAACCAGGTTGTGCATGTGCTGCAGCAGGTTCCCTGCCCCAATTAGCAATGCCAGTCATGGCAGCACGAGGGAACAAGGCAGGAAGAACCTCTCCCACCGAGCAAGGTGTTCTCTAGCTTGTGCTGTCTGTACTCTCAGGACAGAGAGGCTGAATTTCATCCCAAGTAAATCAGCGAGAGTTTTTTTCAGCCATTGACACGCTCCTGGTCAGGAGGAGGCCATGTGATATATTTTTAACACATCTGGGCTTTACAGCTTATTTTCTGTAAGAAATGTGTGGGAAATATTGGTGGGCTTTCAGTGTGGATTATGCTTTTGTAGCTGTCCAAATTATCTTGGCCTATTTAAACACATTTAATGCTATTTTAGGCTAGTTGGTATTCACATTGCTCACTGCTTTAAATGTAGCCTTGGGGGCCCTGCGGGCTGGAGCTAGAAATGAGGTTCTCCCTGTGGAAGCCCTGTGGAGTCATATGGTAGATAATGGGATTGATCCAATTTCCATTGAAGTCTGTGGTGGCGGGATTGAGTCCAGAAGTTGATTAAAATTTTGTGCTTGCTCATGAGACTTGGTATGCAATCAATAAGTAGAATGACATGAAATATCAGAAGAAAATTTATGCTACACTTTTTCTGAGCTAAAAAAAAGTGCATTTTCCAGGACAGCATCACTGTCCTGTGTATATTCATTGCTTTGGAACCTGTATAAGCACCACATTTAAAACTTATTGATTGATAGATATTTTCTCCTGACTCTCTTTAGAGTCAAATCTATTTGTCACATGGGGCCTATATTTAGATTTCACAGGGTAATGGGCAGCTGATGTGGAAGGCAACACCCAGAGTTTTCTCCTTGAATCTGAAAGTAGCGCTGCAGTTCAGATCTTTAAAACTTTTGAAATGTGTCAAAATAATGTCTCTTTTCTTCTGGCCCCTCGTGTTGCCTGCTCTTTTCCCAGTGTTGAACACAGAGAGTCTGAGACATTGTCCTACTATAAATGCACTTTGGGTTATCTTATTTTCTATAAATACATGCTGAATATTAATAATGTCTGTGGAAATTAATCATTTCTCCATTTGATCTTCCTTTCATCAAACTGATTTCTCTTCATTAATTTTTTTTAAAGCCTTGAAAAATCAAGTACTTCAGATACTGGCTTCTTTAATTTTTATTTATGGTTTGTTTTGGGTTTTTTTAACCCTGAATATTAAACCCTTGCAAAAAAAAATTTGTATTGGATTCCTCAGGGTTTTGGTGATCTTCATTACTTTTCAAAGTTAGGGAAAGCTTAAGTCAGCTCGAGTTAAGGCAGCATTAGGTCTCACCATGTCTTGGCTAACTATAGGAAACGGAAATAAAGAACTTGTTCCAATGCTCACTGCTTACTTTCTTGCAGTGAAGGTAAGTTTGAAGTACTCCATAAGGTTTGTGAACTTGCTAAGAAAATTTCATTGCTTATTTGAAAAGTTTTTCCTTAATCCAGAGTCCAGCAAAGGTTAAAGAGAATACTCCAGCTGGATAGTTCCTTTTTTTTATTTAACTGGAAAGGCATATTTTCTAAATGATAGTGTATGATCAAATACACTAGGTAGTGTTTTGACATGCATTTTCACATAGTTCTGTATGACATATAATTTCCCTTTTATGGTTCCTTAAATCAAGCTATGTAACGTGTGCTATATGCATTCTTAGAAGAATTGTAAGATTTAGTAAAACCTGAAAAGTAGGGACTCCATTTCTAGTTTACTCAATTAGCTGGGAGATTTGACTGTAAGGAACAAGGCTGAGATATATGTGTGTGATATATGTGGCAAGGCTTGAGGGTTTTTTCTATACAGCATGGATAGGTCATAATTTTCTCATCTTGAGAAGAATGAAATTGGACATAAGTTTGAATATTGAGGAATTCATTCCTTTTTAGCATCAGTGAATAATATTTTCAGCAGTTTATTCTGGGTTTACATCTAATATACCCACTGTTGGATTTGATGGGGATCTTTGATGAGGATGCAGTTAAGCCAAACTGATTGCTTCTGGAAGTTTCAATCTTGCACATTCTTAGGAAATATTTAAGTAAATCAGACAAAGTCTAGTCCTGTGTCTCTCAAAAAAACCAGGGACAGATTTCAGCTCTCCATGCATGGTCATTGTTTGTAACATGAGAGTGTCTTGGAACCAAGCCACAGATCAGTTTTCCTCTGTGCTACTGCAGTGCAAAAGACAGGAGAAAAAAAGAAGAGAAAATAAAGAAAACTCTGTATGCAGAAAGTGGCTGCTGTTTGTAACATGACTTGATAAAAAGGCAAATAACACACAGAGAAAATTTCAAGATGAAAACAAGACCTGATGTTAATTAAATGAGTGACAATGAACATAATCAGCTTATTGTTACTGTACTGACAGGGCAGACATTTTGTACTGTGGAAGCAGCAAGAACAGATAATGTTGAGCACAATGGAGTGATGCACGTCCACACTGACTCTTACAAAGGAAAGAACAGAGTTGGCAAAGATCAAACCGATCGCGTTTCCATTTTAATGTTGTAATACCTGTCACTGCCAGTCGTAAATGACTCTGCTTCAAAGATATCCAGCCTTGCTGTGAGTACCAAGATGAATATTCATATTGCTTAGCACAGGAGGAAAAAAAATATTGAAGAGCTCTGGAAAGACAATGTGAAGCTGATGAAAAATGCACCCATAATGAGCACAAGTTTTAGAACTCCAAGGCAGAATGGTGTGAGGCAAGGGAGTTGTTTATCATTTTGGAAGTGAAACTGCACAAAACCTTTGGGGGTTGCTTGATGGATACTCTACAGGACACTTGGAGGCTTTTGGGACACTCCATTAACTTTGCATCCTAAAATTTCCTTGGGAGCATATTTTCTCCTGATCATAAACTAATTTTAATCTATTGGAGGACAACAAATATGACCAGCATGGCCATTTGGAAAAAACCTCATGGAAAAATGCATTAAAATGAAATGTGGTCATGACAGATGACTAAGCATTTCACTTGCTGAAAACCGGAAAAAATTTAAGCTACTGCAAAAAGAGAACAATGAAATCTGTCTCACAGGAAATGAGAGCTTTGTGGAGCTTTATGGGAATGGGACATCTTTTTCTGGTGTTTTTGCAATGCAGTGAAGAGAACTTGGGATTTAAGGTCTGTGTAGTGCACATCTGTTAACACTCATGACATCTGAACCCAAAACCACGACCATCTAATAGCAAGTTCTGTACCACTGTTAACCAAGGGCATCAGCCTAGAGCAAGAAGTCAGAGTTATTTTTGGTTTTATAAATTCTAATTCTTTATGGCCCCAAATGTTGCTTTGTTCAACATCCTTATTATAATGATGAACATCTGGGGGAACAAAGACTTTCCTAATTAGTCACTTACAGTACTTTTTTTCTAGAATGATTTAAATCTATAAATTTAAGATCCAGTCCTGTTCCCATGCCACAAACCTGCAAAGCTCTGGCTTATCACAAAAATGTAGCAATAAGGTCCACTGTTTATAGCACCTCTCACTCTTGGGACTCATCTTTGCTTGACAGATCCTCCTCTGCCTGTTGGAGCACCTACAGATTTCTCTGCTAAAGGGTTGTGACTTCCATGGGATTATTTGTAGTACAGGGAAAATGGAATTTGCAAAGAAATATCTTTTAAAAGAAACCACTGTTGTTGAGCTGATTTGTTCTTTGAGGATTCCTTTTAACTGGGAAAAATCCATCTGGGAGATGGTTCATGCTGCGTGGGCATGACATTCTCACCTTCTTCATTTTGCAGAACTGCATTTGGTTCATGGAAAGACCAGGATGACCCAAAAAATAAAAACTGCTCCACAGAAGTATTTCAGAATTCTGTTTACCTGGGATGTAATGTGTTAAATTCAGTTTGTCTTGTGCTAAAACCCCAACATCCATATCCATGCAAGAACTGTCAAAATATACCATTTTAAAAGACAATTTTGAGTGTGGATTGGAATTCCACATGAAATTGTATTTTAAAATATTTCTAAACATACTGAAATAATCATCTTGCAGAGGAGAAAGAGTCTCAAAATTACTCTACAATTAGCATATTCAGCCTTGCATATAAATTATTTACTTAAGTGTCAACCTGCAGACTAATATAGATATATTTCAGTCAAGAAGAAGGGCAAGGAATCTTTATCACAGTGCTATGAATCTGGACCCGAAAAGAGTTTGGAAAAACAGACAGCAATTAATTTTGGCCTTCAAGGATTATCAGAAGGCTTCACATAAATTAAGAAGAATGCTGTGGAAGTTAAGAAGGTAGGCAACCACAGTGCTAGAATACCAATGACTGTCCTTGTTTGTTATAAAATAAAAGGCTCAGTTATAAGAGAAGAACAATGAATTTCTATAAGCATATGAAGCTGAGCATTTGCCATTACTCTTAATTTGCTCATAATAGAAGCAGACAACATCTTCCTTTGTCTTTTGAAAAGAAATACTTTAATATGGAGAATAACAGTTTTTCTGGTCAGTAGAAAAATGTTCTGCTGTGATATAAAAACCACTAGCACAGCACAGACTTTTTCAGGAATTTGATCATTCAAGAGGAAAAACTAAAAAACAAAATGCAGTTTTGAATAACACTGAGTGCATTTTTTCAGGTACATTCTAGAAAAACACCACTGAAATATTTTTAATTATAATTGAACAGAGAGATCCAGATGTGAGCATAGTGAGATCATTCTCTGATTTGGAGTGCTTGCACTGTATTATTGATTCTGTTGGTGTCCATGGCTTCACACAAGAGAGACTTGACTCCAAGATGAACCTTAGGATAATGCTGATAAAATTACTGGCTCAATTCACATGCTGGGAAATCTTCAACAACAAACCATAGTTGAAACATGTATGAATCCAGTCTTCTAGGTTCTGTATTTCTGTTTTGTCTTGATCAGACTTTGTTCAGATAGGGAAAACAGGCATTACTGCACAGCCAAAAAAAAATGAAAGAACTGGATAAAGACCAATGAGATACCCTGTGGATGTCAATTATCTGGTTTTATGTGAACTCTTAAGAGCCACTAAATTATCATCCAGATTTGGTCTTAAAATTAGTATTAACAATAACACCTTTACATTGTGGAGTTTACCTATCAGTGTAAAGAACTATTTTTGGTTTGGATTATTTATTTAAGTCTGAAGCTTATATTCTCACAACTCTACATTCCCCTTGGGGTATTGTTATTTTTGCTAAATGAAGAAGAAACAACATTTCCAACAAGAACATTTCATGACAATAAAGTTCTTTCTTTATGGTGAATTAAACTGCTAAGTGTTCATTTTATGTTCTGATCTCAACATTACAGAACAGCACAATTCCAAAAGTTAAGGAGCCGAGCTGTGTAGATTTGTACATCATGCTGCCACTAGAACTAATAAATTATCCAAATCATTCTTTAGAGGAGCAATGACCACCTAATTCAGCCTCTGTTCCAAACACTGGTGGAACCCCACTGATTTCAGTGGTGTGAGCAAGGAGGGAACTTGATGCTCCGTTCCAGCCCAGGCACTAAAACCAGCACCCTGAGCAAATGCAGAGGGAGAGGGGTAAGGGTGAAAAAGGAGTCAGATCTTGCTGTCATCACTCTTGGAGGCAGATTCATTCCTCCTACAAGTGCAAATGCTGTCAGAAAACTTTATGTTCCTTTCTAGTGTATAAGTTCTCAGTAAAACATACCCCACTGAAGCCTTATGGAACAGGCTGTAGGAGGGCAGGCTGGAATTCCAGCAGCAATCCAGCTCAGGAAAAGTCAGAAACAAGGCAAACACTTCCTGGAATATTCTTATGTTTACTTCTGGCTTAATGTTTTCTTTTGTTTTTACAAGTTGTTGTGACTTTTTCTTCCAGTAATATCTCTAGCTGATATTTAAATTCCTATATATAATCTGTGTCCCAGAAGATTTACATATTCTGGGGAGTAATACCTCCTTTAGGTTTTTTAAAACTTGCCTTTTTGTTATTGTTGTCCCTCCCTCCTGCAGAAGAATAGAGATGGAGCAGCTGTTGGCTTCCTTTGTTTCCTCTTTCTCTGTTCTAGTCATGATTTTATAGACTTCTGTCATATCCCTTCTGCAGGATCGTGGCAGTCAGGCTGTATGACAGGTCTTTGTGTGGAAGCTGTACTTTCAAAAACATTTGGTACATTCTGTCTGGTTTTACCGAGTTCTTTCTGGGATGTGACTGAGAACTGGGCTGCCACTTTCACCAAACCAGTTTCTCACAGTTTGAGGTCTCTTTCTCAGCCATGAACAGATCAGAACCTATTTCAGTGTAAGTTTTTCCTATATGCATTGTGTTACATGTGTCAGTGTAGGAATTGATTTGCCTTTCAGTGTCACAAGAGCCTCCTGCACCTCTCCACAGGTTGCTTTCAAGTTGCCTGGACAAAACAGTTTTAGCTGGGAAACCTGGTACCTTGAGAAGACTTTTTCATGTAATTACTCACTGTTGGTGCCCTCTGCAAGTTGTATTTTGGGCTGGCTTGGTTTGGGTACCTGGGGATCCCCAGTGAATTCCTGCACTGGGAAAGAAAAGCTGCCCTGCTGTCTTTCAACCACCCCTTTCTCTGTGACAGAACATTCCTCGTGTCCCATGACAGCAGAGCTTCTTTAAAAGGCTTTGATGAGGGACCTAGCCAGATATCTTCTGGAAATACAAATAGACTGTATCAGCTCAAACTCCCTTACCCATGTGCTTGGTTTCTTCAAAGAACTCTTAGCAAGGAGCTTTGAGCAGCAATAGCTTTGAGAGTCATGGCAAAAGCTGTGATGACTTCACCAAATAGTCATATTCATTCATGTATCCAGTAATCCTGTTCTTTATTATAATTTATGCTCATTTGTTCAAGATGTTTTCTTTTGGGGTTTTGCTATTTTGGGTTTTATTTTTTCCTTCTTGCTCCAGTTTTACTTACCAAATTTGGATTTGGCATCTGTCTCAGACTACCCTGGGTAACTTTGAAATGAAACAGTGCAGGCAGTGAAAATAAATCCTCACTAACGTGCCCCAGATTAGAGAGATAAAAAGGCACTGTACCTGGAGAGACAGGGTGGTGTTTGTGGTGTGCCAAAAGGATGGCAGCACTTCAGAGAGCTGGCTGTGCTGCAGGGCACACAGGGACCTTCCTGCTGAGCCTGCCCCAGGGATCCACGGCTGTGCAACTCCACAGGTGCAGAAAAATCTCTTCTAAAGAGATTTTCCTGTTTTCCATGCATCCATAGAAATCCTTGTGGGTCTAACTCACCTTCATGCTTACAGATATTAGGATTGCATGGGAGTAGGTAAGACTGCAAGATACAGCAGGTAAAGAATCAGTGCCAGCCATTTCACTGTGAACAGAGTAAGGTGGTGGAAATCAGAGTGGGGTTTTGGGAGGAAATCTTGGATGGAGTAATTCTGCAATTGCACATCGAGGAAATAAAGATATTCAGATTTGCTAGGAACAGTTTCAATTTCATAGAAATGATAGCATATTTCTGTCTTCATAGAAGGTAGTTTCAAAAGTAATTTGACAAATTAAAGTTTGTTTGTGGAAATTAGCTTATAAACATTTAAAGAGTAGAGAGAACCACTGAGGAGTGGGTGATACAGAGTTTGTCCCTGAGTCTTCTTTACCTGCCTCTTAAACCACTGAAACTGTAAAATGACACCTGAAGTTCCCAAAAGACTATTTGAAACTTATGATTGCAGTAATCCATAAGTATGACCTGAATTCACCATTTCCCTCTGTGCTCCCCACTGGAACCCCCACTCCTGTTCCATCAGCCAGCAGGGAGCTTTGGTGTTTCAAATCAGCTCCAGATGATGTAGTTCTGCCAAATACAAAGTGGTTTCTCTAAATTAATTTCCTCCTCCTCGAGCCTCCCAACATGAATTTCTGCAGGTGGTTCTCTGCAGTCCTAGAGCAGCCATTTGGCTGAGAGCAGATTTAGCTCCTGTTTTGTTTTTCAGCTAAGAAATAGCTTTTTTTTCTTCTTTTTTTTTTTTTTTTTTATTTGAGCTGGCAAATCTTCTTGTGTTGCATAAACATCCAAGAATAAAACATACATTTTGGGGTTTTTTTTAATTCTAGAAGTACAAATTACAATGATAACCATGAAATTCCCTCTGTTTGCATCACTTCCATGTGAGCAAGCATGTTGCTGTTTTTCCCATGGTTTTTGATAGGAGTGTGGAGATTTGTTTTCTTTTTAGCCTTAAAAACTATTTCCTAGCAAGGGATGTAGTTTGAATTGGCACTTTGTCTTTCTTCTGTGCCTTTTGTGAGAGCGTTTTGGATCAATGTTTGTAAGCTCACGCTTACTCTCGGCCTGACTTGGAGAGAAACAAATTCCTCCACTCCCATCAAAGCTGAGTGCCTGTAAATCAGTACAGAGGTGTCTGACAGCTGCAATAAGTGCTGGATACTGGAATGCAAAGGTTACTCCTCCTGACTACTAATGCATCAGGTCATCCCTGCACAGCTCCTCGCGGTGTGCTACGTGCATCTGGGACAGGCATTTGATCCTGCTGCCTGCATCCCGACAGCAGAGCCATTCCCAGACTCCATCCACAGCCTCCAGATCCTCCCAGAGCAGATGGGAGACACAGGCAGAGGCTAAAACATGTATTGGTAATACAAGGAAACAAATTTGTGAGAAATCCTGCATCCACAGATGCAAGGTTGTCATTAGGACATTGAAAACAAGAAATACATGAAGATTGCTAGGTAGTATCTCTGCTATTTCTTTGAGCTTAGGAGAATTTTAAAGCAGATACACATGATTTATACAAACCTTGAGGGTTATCTGGCTGTTTATTGGTTACAGCAAGCTGGGTTTATTTCTTGTATATTCTGCAGTGACACAGGATAACAGCAATGAATAACATCCATTAGATTTGATACGGGAGGGAGCTGTGGTACCCAGGGAATTCACAGGCACAAGCTTCTGCTGAAACACTTGAGCAGACTGACTGAGCCCTCCAGCTTTAGGCATCACCCGTGGCTCCAGGCAGCTTGGCTCAGCCTCTGGAGAGCCCAGCAGGAATAAGGTCATGGGGATCAGCTCTGTGGGCAAGTGGGCTGCTAAAGCTGCACCTAGAGAACCTGGTATCCCTTCAAGTCCATGACTTGGAATTAAAATGGACAAAATAAGAGACTGCAAGCTTTGGATGCTTCTACGTGGAAGTTTATTATGAATGATGTAGTTTTCACATCACTGATTCACAGATTGTAATTGTCATGGTGTGGTTTTGTTGGGGTTTTTTTCCCACAGAGGGTGTTCATGTATAATCAGAACAAATTATCTGAGCAGATCTAGAAATTCAGAAGGTGCAATCAGTCTTTTACCGTCTCTTCCTTTCATCATGCTCTCATGACTGTAAGTCCTAATAGTTATTTTTTATACAGCATTTCCTCCAAATTTTGAAGCCTTTGGTGAGCTTTAATGAAATTAGCTGAGTGATCCCTCCATGAGACAAGTAAGGATATGCAATTTCCCCCTTGCATACAGCCTACAAGTTAGATATTGAAAGTTGTCAGAAGAGCTTGTATCAGCTTGTATCAGTGGCACTCAGGCTGTATGAGCCTCAGCTCTGGTGTCAGCCCTGAGCCCACTTTGGGAGTGGATGTGCAGTGAATCTGTGGTGAAAGCCTTCTGCCAGATTGGGTTTGGGAGCTGGGATCTCATTTTAGTGCTGGTCACCTTTGCATGTTCACTCCTCTGGTTTCATTTAACATCACGCACATCATTAGTCTGACCAGGCTGGAATTAGGTTTGGTTTGTTTTATTTTTCCTTTCCATTAATTTTTATGACAGTGGCATTCATGCATTCTGCCCTAGGGAGAAAAGGAAAATAAAAATTTGATGAAACTATGGAGACTCCATGTGTGCTTTAAACAAGAAAACACTGTATTTATATCTGAAAAGGAAAATACCTTCAGCTAAAGGAATATCACTGCCTAAGAGTAATTAAGTTATACTAATGTTCACAGAGCCCTATCTAACGGGCCTATGTGTGTAGATTAACAGGTATATGCAGATTTTCTCTGTCAAATTCTAGTATTGGTGTGTGTGTGCATCCATTGCACAGACTTTATGCTTAGCATAAATAATTCAAAGCATACACTTGCACACACAGAGATTTGGGCTGTAATCCCTCTTGCTCTATAGAGCCACGAAACACAGAAGAAAATTAGTAGATTTATAAAAATAAAATGTAACAAGATTGCAAGAAATCCCTCCAGGAAGTTCCCTCTGGCATGAGAGGCTGAGCTGGAGTACTTCTGCAGCTCTTGGGCAGGTGCTGCCGCTCACTCTGAGCTCTTGGGACACAATTCCATTGCTGGCTCACTAATTTAAACACAGAGGGAGAGTTCAGATGCAACAACAAACACTGACCAGAGCATTTGTGAATGTGAGCTCCTCCAGAGGAATTGATACTCCTGGTCTTCCCAGGAGCTGAATGAAGCCTTTGCAGGGGCTGGTCTCTTCTGTGGCATTTGGGTTCTGTGTTGGTTGCACACCTTCAAAGCACAAATGGTTCTGTAGGACAGATACATCTGTGTGATGAGCTGAAGAGTCCAATGAAGCTTTCTCCACTCAAGCAGGGGGAAATTGAGGGAGCTTCTCAGTTTTCTGAGTTGTGTTTGGTTCTTTCCAGTAAAAACTAAAGTTAGAAGCTTACTTCTAAATTAACATTTCTGTCTCTGCTTAATCTGCTCTCTCATCTTCCCTTCCTTAACATGATTGATTGCAGCATTCTGAAAACAGCAACAGAGCTCTTTGGCAGCTTGAGATTTTTGAATTGTGCTGTAGTGGCAGGAACAGTTGGCAAGGGTTTCTGAAAGGTTAATCCACTGAGGATTTATGGGTTTGTGTTACAGAGACTGCAAACATTATTTGTGTTGTCATGCTATAAAACTATAATCTGACATTGATGGTTATTTTGATTTTGCTTATATTTCAACGAATGGGAATTACATAATAACAATTTTCCTATGCAGATTTTGAAGTGCTTAGAAAAGACAGTGAAAGTCTTCCTGCCAGGGGAAGGAGCCAGGGAGACTCTCAAGGTCAAACAGTGAGCAGAGGGTGGAAACTGTGTTGAAGGCTTTGGCATCCATTGCTCTGCTCAGCTGTGAGGCACATTTCCAGTTTCCTCTGCCCCCCATCCCAAGCCATTTAATATTATTTTACCTGGCCAGAAAGGGAAAGACAATTCCAAAATGTTTTATTCCTTTGGTGTCTGTATGTGGCTTCAGTCACCCCATTCCTAAAAGGCCTGGCATGTTTGACATGGTAGATATTTCTCCCTGTATTTGAATCCCACATCTTCTCTTGCAGACCTCAAGCTTTGGGGAAGAGTCAGTGTCAGGAGCTTTTCCAGCATATTCCAGTGATACTAAAAACAAACACGTTAATAGAAGGGAGTTCTTTTACCCTTTATTATCACTAAATCCTTTGTGATAGGGCCAGGAGCATGAGTCAGCACAAGATTGGACATTTAGATAAATATCAAGAATGTATGGAGTAAATATAACTTCAGAGGAATTTAAATGTCCAAGATGCTCTTGACAGTGACTGCAAACCAGTGACCCAGGAAACATCAAACTTTATATCACAATTATTACCTTTTTAAGACATTACTGAACAAAGTAGTTGAGTGTTCTGTCTACAGTGTGTCAGACAGAGAAAGGGTTCCAAAAATAAGTGTGAGGTCAGAGAGAACAAATGAAAATGAGAGAGTCTGGGCAGAAAATTATTTTCTTTGATAATAAAGAAATTCCCTTCAAACTTTGTTCTGAAGTCTGGGCTGGTTTGTATTTAGTTTGAATCACTTTGCTTGTCTCTAATTAAGAGCATTACTTGTCTGTAAGTCCAGTGGGAATGTTTTTGCAATCTGTGCTCAAAATTTAAGTTGAACAGTTTACCTCTGGGAAGAAGGAGGGCAAACACAAAACTCAACAAACCTGATACACAGATAATAAGGGAAACATGCAAGAAAACAGAATTAAAATTTGGTGGTTTAATATCAGTAAGAAGGTTGTGGTCATTTTGTAGAAAAGCAAAGTTGTGAGC
The DNA here is from genome assembly GCF_001522545.3 of Parus major. NCBI lineage: Eukaryota > Metazoa > Chordata > Aves > Passeriformes > Paridae > Parus > Parus major. Next base: position 4,818,551 of record NC_031783.1, read on the forward strand.
TCAGGTTCTGACCATAGTGCTGCCTGTGAGGGACCAGCTCACAGCTGTGCACAATAATGGTGAGGAACTCACCTGAGCTCATTTAGATTTCACTGCCTTTCCTCTTGAAAAGCAAATATCTGTGAGCAGGCACACACCTCTGAGAGACTGACTTCCTTCAGTCTTCCCTGCAAGGCCACGAGGCCATGCTGCCTTCAACAACATAATTTTTTTGCTGTTAGGTTTCTTTCTAAGTCAAACTCTCTCAGAACAGTGATCTTCAAATTAGCTTTGATACTGGAATCTAATATTAGTGTGTCAGAGCTTAGAAGGTGTGATCTGGAGCTATGAATGGGATACCTGTTCCAGATGTTTCATCTCTATAAGGCTAAACACTATAATCTATATTCAGCTGGGAAATGTTGGATACTTGCTTTGCTTTTGACATAATGTGCTCTTTCCCAGCAAAGCCAAGCGTTTTAGGTCTCATCTGAACATCACATTCAATTCCTTGAGTATCAGGGAAAACACACATTGATTTCTTCCCCCATACTCCAGAAGCAAAGTGATTATTGTCTTGTTAAAAGTGGACATGAGAAGGAACTGTGACAACAGGGAAATTGTTGTAGCATTAACCTTGTTAAACAATTAGAATTGTTGTAGCATTAACCCTGTTAAAGAAAACAAAAGAGAATTTTACTGGAAACCAGTAGGGGAGCTGAAAAAGAGTTGGGCAAGAAGTCCATTTCCTTCTTGGCTCTGAGAAAGGAGCTAAAATAACAATATTTGGAGAACAGTCGCTATTAGCACTTGGATATTTGACGGTTACCACAGAAATTCCATATTCTTAACATATGGGACAATTGCAGCCTACTGGGTTGATATGTTGGCAAACATTGACTTCCTAATGGCAACTGCTGTGCAAGTGACAGAAATGCCTCTGTGCCTTCTGGTGTGAGGAAACTGTTGAAGCAACAGACTCTTGGCATGGTTCAATGTGCAGTAGGAGCCACTCCTGCACTCTCAGCTATGAGAAATATCTGGAATATCTGCCACCAGGGGGGAACTCGTGGTGTCCTCAGCAGGGAGCACCATGACCTCAGTCAGGGCAGAGGTGTGGATTCCACCCACAACAAGCTCTGCAGAGCCCCACACATGTCACTGATCTGAAAGTACAAAGTGGTGCCAGTTTGCACTGCAAACCATCAGCCTCTCCCTCATTTCTGAGACATGTCTGTTCTTCAAGGTCTCTTGAGCCTTGCCTAATCTTTCTGTCCAGCTTGTCTCAGGAACTTTGGATTTCATGGCCATGGCATTTTCTGTAGGTTTATTTTCACCCTGGCCTCTTAAGGGAGAGAAATGAGAAGTGATGTTCTCATTTTTCAGATGGAGATCAGAAGCATAAAAAGACCTGATGGTCTTGTCAGAGCTCCTGCAGGAAAACCATAGCAAAGTAGGTCCAAGTTTCATAAGCTGTTACCTATTCCAGGATTCTAGTCTGCCTTCAGTGTTTCCTTCCACCTTCCTCTTCTCACTTCCTCTACACTCAGCTGATGTTCCAAATTATATTTGCTCTGTTCCATCCCCCTATATCGAACTAGAAGATATTGTGGATTGCCAAATGTCACTCTCCTTTTTCCAGCTACCCTCGGGAAATTGTCCTAGAACCTGATATGGCTTTAAATATTTCATACCTGAAAATCACGAGACCTGTATAACACTCAAATAAGAAAGCTGCTTGATTCTTAATTTTTAATTAATGCACATATAAGAAAAAATAAAAGGATCCATATGTGTTAATAGAAAAGATAGATATCATTTGTAAAGTACTCTCAAGTTGAGATAATTAGTCCAAAGGAGTCATTTCATATCTGTAAACACAAAGGGCCATGCTAGTTGTCTGGAAATAGATTTGAATGTTCATAAAAAGTAGCTTGAACTTTCTAGTTTGGTTATAAGATACACAATGCCCTCTAGTTCTTATTCATGGTAGTATTGTCCCTTTAGAAGTGAAATTCTAACAGCTACAGCCATGGCAAAATCTGTGGAGTCAAATCATATTATTGGATAGCAGTTATTTAAAGGTCATTTATTTTGATTTAGTTGAAATTATTTTGAGAGGCTGGATGCATCAATTATAAATTGGAAGCTACAATAACCCTCCTCTAGATTTAAAACTCAGGTAGGCTGAACTCCTGACCTCATTGTTTCCTGCCTCTGTATAGCTCAGAGACGCTTGCAACTTAAATTGAAATTGCCCTTCTACATAATTAACTTCTGCCTGCAAAAATTTTGCACCTTTGTAGGGAAGTTCAGTAGCAGAGCTTTAATGTCATGTTGTGGTTTAATCTCAGAGAAGCAATTACTGTTGCTTGGTTACTAGTGCCATTGCTAGCTCATTTTTAAACCAAAATCCAAGCTAATAGCACATAGTTTCAGGTTTAAGCCTTAATAGAAGGTGCAAGTGAGGGTTAAGTCTGATTTATGTCTTTGAACTTTTTTAACAGAGTCTGGTGTTTCTCTCTTTCTGTACAGGTATAGGAAATATTTTTGAGTGAGCTGCAATTTTGGTATTTTTTTCCTGATGCATTTTAGTAAGTTCTAGGAGATTTTTGTCAGTGGGATGAAGTGCTGATATCTACAAGGGTTCCAGAGCTGGCCAAAAGCCTGACAGGTCTAATTCAAACAAAAATGAAACTTAAAGGTTATGAAAACACATGAAAGAAAGTGCATGGAAACACAGCTGATAACATCATGGCAGAAACCAATGGTTTCAGTGTCCTGCCCTAGCAATGGGAACTGTTTTGGCAGACAAATTTAACAGAGCACACTCTTTCTAATGGGGGGTCAGTAACAGGGACAGAGGATCTGCTGGACTTGGATAGGAACAAAGGCATCCCATTGTTTTCTCTGGAAATGTTGGCAAAGGATTATGCTAAATAATGTAATAGTATTAAGGAGCTAACGTGAATTTCTTGGCTTGAAGGGTCACCTTAAAAACTTCATATTTGTTCTTGAATTAATCAGATGGATGTCGGGGTAGACAATGTGTATTTGATTCCAGTGTTATTTTTCGTATTCCTTTTGAATAGAAGCATTCAGAAATCTTCACCTGAGAGCTGATCAGCAGATAGACATGGTGGGAAACTGATACTGCTGGGTTTGAGAGGAGCATGAAATTGAGGTAGACTACCTCAAACTCCAGTCTCTCCAAACCCCTTTTCATTAATTCATCTTCAACACATATTTCATGTCCAGGAGTCTCTCCCTACTTGTCAGTCTTCCCTCATGGAAATGAAGAGCTTAACTGGGGCTTTCCTCTTTTGCTGGTTGTAAGTCTCTCTGACTTCAGGTAGAAAACTCATGAATGCTGCAGATTTATACCTAAAGTTATTCCAGTATTCTGAAGCTGCAAATTATACCTCACTTCAGAACCTCTCCCCTTTCACAGGAGACAATTTTAATACCAGGGCGACAGAGTGTTTCTCTCATGAATAAGGATAGAATAAGATTGTCAGTAAACTAAAGAAAAACACAAGCTCTGAGCATGGTGCATGTGATGGACAAAGCTGGAAAACAGAGCAAATTCAGGCTTATTGCTGAAACTGAAGATGAATTACATCCACACCCTGCCATCCTAAAAAGAACTTCACTTAAAGCTCAAATGCTAACCATTATCTTTTTCTCCTCCTATAGTTTTTTTTTTTCTTCCCAGTTGCAGTTATCAAGATATTTAAATTCTTGGATGGACTTGCAGATCCTTGTAAACAATGCACTTTCATTTTGCTTAATGTTTTAATGTTATACATTTCCTATTTTCTTGTTCCTTCAAACACTGGCTTTGAGAGTGTAAAGCTGGGACTCCAGTAGGGTTACACAGAAAATCATGCATTTCTGATATCCATCATCAGAAGCTTCTTGCATATGGGTTTACATGTAACCAGGTACTCATAATTCATATTGTAGGTGAAAAAGGTGGACTGATAAGACAGTTTCCTTGCAGAAAGTCTGTGCATAGACAGTTGGCTGCCTTAATTGTCTAGAAATATGCTGTCCTTAAAGAGCACTGCATTGAAAATGCTCTGAAAGAATAATTTGGAAAATGGAAGGACGTAGGGTTGAGTACGTGGCCTGGAGCTCTCCTTTAGGAGGCCTGCCTGTCTCAGGATGTGAATTTGTGTTTGGAGCAGTGATCATTGTTTTCCTGCAATCCATACAAATGAGCTTTACTTCGGGTCTGTGCAATTCAAATAGAAAATAAGACCTGCTGTCATGGTGGGGAAACACGCAAAAGTTATAGCCTTAAAATGAAACTTGGATGTGCAAAAAGCAGCTGGAAAGCCTTTTGGAGCAAGTGCTGGGGTCTGCTGGGGCCCCATCCATTCCAGAGCAGACTCTGGAAGTGGGGAGGCAGCAGCTGCAGCCTGGGGTCTGGGCTGCACCCCCTTCCCAGCTCTGGCAATGAACATTTACTCCTGTTTTGCACCCCTCGACCCCCCCAGCCAGCTGACTGATGATTTAAACTTGGCATGTGAAGCACCCAGATGTCCAGCTCCAGGAGGAGATTCTTCAGTAGAATCATCTCCTTGACAACTCATTTTTCTTTGTCTCTTTCTTGGCTTCATAGCAGGGACCTGCCTGCATGTCTGGTGTGGGGTTTGACTGCTGCAACTCTGCTTGATCCTCCTTGATGTATTTTATTTTCCCTTAAGCTTATTAGAGGTGCTATTGCCTACACTATAGGTCTTGGGGAAGAAAGAGTGGCTTGTGAATCATATATCTGAAATGAGGAGAAAGATCTTTCTGGAACAAATTTCTGGGGTTTTTAATGTGAGCATCAATAGAAAAAGCTTTACTGCCATGCATGCAGTAGGTGAAATGTGGAAAAGTGTCCTTAGTACCCTGTGTATATAAGACAGGAGCTTTATAACGCTGCAACAGCAGGTAATGGACAGGAGCAAATACATCCAGGTGAGCAAAGGGTCCAGTTACAGTGCCCTGCACAGGAGGACCTGGGCTGGTGATATGAAGTCAGGCAAGTTGAAGTAGAGGGTACTTTACTCTTTGAGGTGGGTGCTTGGTACCTTCCAAAGCAGCATAAAAGCTGCATTTTGCCTCAAACTGTTCACCCAAAGCTACCAATTGCATTTAGAAATTGTCAGGTGGCATTGTGTACTGATGGTTGACAAATTATCTCTCATTCTGCTCTCCTCAGTAACTGTACTTTTGATCTTCATTCTTTGTTACAGATGACCAGGAGACGATCTGCACATTTGTCCCTCCTGTGCACTCCTCGTGTGACAGTCCTCCCTTACTCTGCCTGTGGCTGAGAGCATTTTGGGTCCCATGGCCTTGATGGGACAGTGCATTCATTACTGTGCAGCAGTGATAAGCTATGTTTTGGTGCTAGTAGGGGTTTATCTAGATGTGCTTGAAATTGTAGATTCCAATGAGAGTGGCAGCCTTTTTTATGAAAGCACAGCTATTCCTTCTAAGGCACAGTGCATCCAAGAAAATAGAAGAGCACACTGAAAGCCCTGGTGCATACTTCTGCACCCTTTTATCTGTGCCCAGGAAAGGCACAGATTGGGTGGGAAGGTCAGCCTGACCTCCAGGTCATGGCCTGCCTCTGCTGCACTGCCTTGTTCAAGCTCATCCTCCTCTGATGCTCCTCAGATCCTCCTAAAGATGCACTGTGTACACTTAAGAGTCAGGACAGTGTGTTTAGACAGAAGGTAACCTACCAAGGGAGCTCTCACATATATTATTCCTTGTCAACACAGACACCAAGAAAGAGATTATTTACAAATCTGTGGTGTACAATTATGGTACATCCAACCTGTGATGGATTGTGCCAGTCAGACTTCTATGCTATGTCCTTGAGACTGAACCAGCTCCTTGCCTTGCTAATCATTTTGACTGCTTGTCTCCAAGCTGAACTGATTCTGATTCTGGTGTTTTTTGAATCAGACAGCTGAATCCCCAGAAACCGTGGAGAGAATAAAAGTCTTTCTAATAGCCCTGCAATATCAAAGCAATGTAGTTTCCACACTTATAAATTGGTTGGAAGTACATGTCCCATTGGTAAAGCTGCATGCTAGAGCTTCTCTCTAGGCAGTTTTTTGAGCCTTCACCTGCTCTCCTCACAGTGGGTGTCTCATGCTTTCAGCAGGACTTTGGGGAGAGTGAGGTTCCTGTGTAATCCTATTGAAAATGTTCTTGCACTGCCTACAATAGACAACTTTGCTGTGCCACCACCATGTGTAATTCAGCTGGTGAGCCCTCACCAGCCCTGGAGCATGTCCTGAGCTCCTTGGGGAGCAGGCTGTGTGCCTTGTGCTGCTGTGGGGGCACCTGGCACCTCTCTTTTGGGAAGTGCAGCTCTGTGGGGCCCTGAGGAATTACAGAGTCCTGTGGAAACAAACAAGTTTCTCCTGGCACCAGCAGAAAGCAGATGTTAACCTGATCAATTATCAATGAGGCAGAAGGACAATATGCAAATTTTAATAGACTACTAGCAGCATCTTGTATGTGGTGAAAAATAGAAAAGGAGAGGGAGCTTTGGTAGATGAAACAGAAATAAAAAATATACAGGCATATGAAGCTCTCAGTATTCCAGGATATATTTCTGCAAAACAGCAAATGAGCCACAATTCACTATTAAAACTGAAATGCATTTTGCTGGCTTTACTCAGCCCACTAATTGCCCATGAAAATTCAGGTCTGGTATTTGACACATTAATTACTCAAAAAACATTTACACTAGGGTTTGCAGAAAGGAACAAAGAGAAAATGTAACTGAGAAAATAAAACGCTGGAAAGTGAGGGGAGGAGGATTTTAAGACAAGTCTTTTGATGCATTAATCACACGATATTCTCTGGGGCCAAGTGCTAAGCGCTGGAACACGTGGAATTGAGCAAATGCCCATTAACTGGACCAAAAGACAGTGAGGAATGGCAGCTACCCAGCAGGCATGGTCAGTGCTACCACGCTCAAGGGTTTGTGAGAAGCACAGGGAAGTGTGGAGACCTTCAGGAGGTTTCCACTCAGCCTCTGCATTTCTCTAGGGATGCAAGGAACAGCTGATGTCGCAGCACTGTTCCCACCAGCTGTCCCTGGCTGTCCTCTGCAGGGATGTGGCTTGGAAATACTGACTTTCTGAATGTAATCACTGCTATCAGGGCATTGCCTGCAACAGACTTCTCACCACTTCCTGACTCTGAGATCCCAGGCACCAGTGGAGAAACTGGGTGGTAAATCTAGGAGAGAGGAAGGGAACATGAATGATGTGCTGGTGATTACACCTCATTACAAAACCAATGCCATTTACATAGGAGTAAATAAGAGCTTAGGGGAAACTTGGTCTTTATGAAGCCTCTGAGGAATAAAAATGAATATTTTTTCTCTCCCAGGTTCTATTGATTGCAGTGTAAAGAGTATTTATATTGTGTGCCAGAAAGGAGGGAGGGAGGTTTGTTGCTGTGAGGAGAATTAAGGCGTGAGTTACTATTGAAATTAGTACTCTTTATCGACTCAATCCAGTCATATCCAACCATTACAGTTTCACAGAAATGTTAAACTGCTTTAAAACTTTCATTTCCCCTTTAAAACTAAATTACTTTTGTGTTTTCTCTAGCAGTAGTGCCACCATAAGGCAGGCAAGTTACAGTAGAGCAAACATATAAACAACAATCAAGGCATAATTACTAAATGGGATTCACACTTTCTAATGCTGCCTCTCCCAGCCCAGCTCTGTGTGTACTGTAATGGAAACTCTCTCCTGCTATTTGCAATCGAGTTCTTCAAGCAGATGTCGGATATGCTTGAGCAGTTTGGGATTGTCTGGTTCACTGGTTATGCAGTTCAATGCAAAGCTCTTTTACTTTTTCTCTTAAATTAAGAAAAATCCTTTTCAAGGATAGATGGGAAACTCTGAATAAAATAATAAAGCACGTGAATATTCCTTCTATTATCTGTAGCTTTTACTGAAAATTGAAATCTTATTTTAGATTGCAAGATTCACTTTTCTTATTTTCCTGCTATTACCTGATGTTTCTGTCTCAGTCATGAGCATTAATCTAAATTATGATATGCTTTCTATGGAATGAAACAACCAAATTCACCTTGGGCAAGAAAGACTCCTAATCCTAAGTGATCCCCTAAACTCTGCTATACAAAATATGAATTTTGCTTCAGTTTCACATAGCTTTTCAAAATCTGTGGTGCATATCCCATTAGAGCATAGCTTCTGAACTTTTCAAGATTTATTCATCACAAATCACCCTGTTCCTGTTCATCTTTTGATATTTGTCCTTAGAAAGAATTCATGCTGTGCAACTTTGAAAACTCAGAAAACTGAAGTAAAGGTTCACAAATCACATGGGCTTTCAGGTGCCTCTAGATACTACAGTCTCACAGAGCTTTTCTTTAGACAGAGATGGGGTTAAACTTGGATTGCACAATTCAAAAATTACCATTGCTGTAAAATATTGAACTGCATACTTTTAGTCTCATTTACTTCGATTGTTATGGAGCTTAAAGCCCTAATCAAACACCAGCACACCATTTGGCAAGGCATTGCACATTAAAAGGGGGAAAAATATTCCTCTTCTCAAAGAACTTCAAATTAACATCTCAAGGGAGAGATAGAGAGCAAGAAAAAAATCTGAGCAGTAGGAGAGATGCAGTGGTATCAGGGGGACATGTGTGCTTTGTGTGCTTGCTCCTCATCATAAGGGATTTTTGGAAATACACTTGGTGAATGGTTGGAAGGCAACAGACCTGGTGCTAAACTTTCTTGGGTAGGAGCTGACATGTTGAGAAATAACAGCTTCAATATTGGTGACAGCAGCAAGCATCAACCACAACACCTTTCCAAGATTTGTTAGATGGAATTGTGTTGATGCAGGGTTGACATGGTTTGGCCAAATCTCCAACACCAGTTGTAGAGGATTACATGGTTTAATAAGGTCAGATTTCAGAGATTTGGCTCCTGTTTTGGATGTCTTGTCCCAGGACTGGGGATGGGGCTGGGATGGAGAGCAGGTTTGCTGCTCCTGCTGCCACTGCAGGATGAGAGGGACAGGCTCAGTGACTGCTCTTGCTGCCCTAATCCCTGCCCCAGCCTGTACCAGACACTGCACCTCTCTGCCCAGGGCTCAGGCTATCCAGGGCTCTCACCCAGGCAAAATAAGCAAATTAACCATGATTATTCTTATTCTGCTGCCCTCCACAACTGCCTGCTCTGCCTACAGCAAGCACTGACTGCCAGCTGGAAGACTCTGAGGTCAGGAGTGCCAGTGAAGGTCTGGCATCTTCAGTGCCTGCATGGTGCGAGCTGGAGGGGTGGAGGAAAGTGTTCAAAACACTGGGAAAAATGTATTTTTGTGGACTGTCTTTCCAGTTCTCAGCTGCCATTGCCTGTTTTTCTGGGTCTGATATGCACATATGGGATTGGGGAAAGGGGACCATTTCTTTCCTGATCAATATGTTTCAACAGCTGGAAAGATAATTTCAGTTTTTTGGGATCACAATCGCAGACTAACAATTCCACAAAAAAACACCAAAAATCAGCTAAACATTGTGAGCAGCTGAGCTCAGAGTTTTCAGATGCTGAGTTTCACCTCATAAAGATGGATGAAAGGAGCTGAATATCTCAGTTCTTCAATCTGTTCTTAAATCTCCATCCCAAGTGCAGTCAGATATAATCACGATGCCAATACTGGTAATTTATCATTAAAGTCACAAATAAGCACTTGACATTGATAGAGAAAAAGAATGTCAGAGCCCATCAGTGTGCCAGGCAAGAGTCCTTACGCAGAGACATTCCTCAATTAGGCATTGCAGTGGAGTAACTCAGACTTGACTTTCTCACACTTCCAGTCACAAGCACTTTCTGTGAGTGAGAGTGGAGCCCTGCACCCAGGGCATGCTGTGTCTGTGACAGGAATGCTTTGAGCAGTCAGACAGCTTCAAAATAAATTAACACTCACAGAAATCAGGAAAAGTCATCAAATCTGCCCAGAATGGGAATATGTGCTTTGTTCAGAGACCACCCCACAGCCTCTTGTTTGTCCTCTGCAGAAAGTTATTTAAAAGCCTTACCAGGACCTTCAGAAACAGTTGGGTACAACCCATGAAAAAATAATTTTCTCCTCTTTTTTACTTTTTTCCACTTTGACAAAATATTCTTGTTAAAACTGAGCTTTGTTTCACCACTGGGAGTGAAGTGGCTGTTTCATAAGCCCTCATCTAAGAGGATCTTATGCAATAACTAAAACACATTCAAGGGCAGTAAAGGAACCCAAGGAAATGTGCAGCTGGACATGGTGAGATGTAGAGGGAGACTGCCTATAATTTATTTTGCAGTGTAATTGCTGTCTGATAGTCTCTAAGGATCCCTGTGTACTTTGATCTCTACAGAGTTGAGAGCCAAACCTAATAATGCACATATATATGCAAATAGATATAAACTTTAATGTTCAGGGGCATTGTGTCATTCACAAAATATAATGAGCCAAATTATCCTTTTCTTATAGCGTGAGGCCAAAATTCAGCAAAGCATAGCAGCACACACTTAACTTTCATTCTGAAGGCAATGACACTTAGATCCATGCTTAAAGCTTTGCTGAATCAGACTGGACTTAAGCATCTGCTTACACTGAGAGGTGCACAGGAGGGAGTTGTTTATTTGGAACTTAGAATACTGTTCTACTCAGAGTAAGGGAAACTACAGTATTTCTTTTCTCTCTGGAATAGTATGGGAGAAAATCTAGTTTGTTCCCCAGACAAGCCCATTTTATACAAACATCAAAATGCTCCCACAAAGCGTGTGCTGCTCTTTGGATGTCTCAGACACAGGCAACAGCAAACCAGTCTTGGATGGAGGGAGCAGTGAGCCAGTCGTTTGAGCTGGAACAATCATCAACTCGCTCTCCTTTTTGACAAAGGCAGTTCTTTTTAATTAAGCTGTGGTACTGTCAGGGGAGCCGAGGGACAGGCAGGACACACGCAGCAGGGCGGGCCAGCAGCTCTGTGTGCGGCAGCAGGTGAGGGAAGCCATCCATCCCCTCTCCCCTGGCACTGGGACAGTGCAGCTGGAGCTGTGTGTGCCAGGCTGGCTGCAGACACACACTGACAGAGCAGAGCCAGCCCAGCAGAACCAGCCTGGGCTCGGGAGGGCTGGGGAGATGGCTCAGGAGGCCCGGGGAGATGGCTCAGGAGGCCCAAAGGGGCTCTGCAGCTGCCCAAGGTGGGACCAGGCCCTGCTCAGAACACACAGGGGAGGATCAGGAGGCAGCAAGCACCAGGAACAACTTGGAACAACTATCCAGACAAAAGTTAGAGCTTTCTCCCATATAGGTGATCAACAAAGGTGTGGGAGTACCCCAAACTGCTCTGTGCCCACCACCCTCCCTAGCCCTGCTTTGGGACAGCAGTCCCTGCCCACCAAAATGATTATGTAGAGAAACATTTGTTTCCAAAAAAACCCCACCCCTACAATCTCACATTTTTAACTTCTTTAGCAGGGTTAAATCTGCTTGTGTTGCACACATTTACCACAAGTCAGCACTTTTGTCACTGTCTTTGTGTTTAAATGAAGTGTTCCGACCTGGAGCCATTTGGTGAGAGAGGAAAAGTAATTATGCACCAAGCTCTTGTCGACTGCAGATTTCCCGCTCATTTTTATGTACCTAGTGATAATCTAACTCTCATAAAATTTAAGCACTGCTGCATTGCTAGCATTTCCATTTTGCTTGGTGAATTTTTTTTGTTAATACTCTGCTACCAATTTACTTGAAAGAGAAGTCAGAGTCTCTTTTTACAGATAACATGTCTAAATTTTTCTTTTTTATGATAGCATGTCTAAATTTTGTTTTGATACTCCCAGAAACAGTAAATTGGGTGAAAAAGTCACTGGGTTTTCTTTCATAATGTTCCTCCCAAAGCAATCAGTCAGATTATTATTCATCTCCTGGCTTAAAAGTAATGTCATTCCCTGAAACTCCTTGTTCAGGCAAACTGAATTATTCCTGACAAGGATTCATCTCTGCCAGTACTGAACATTGAGCATTCATTGAAAGAATATGTAGATTTAGCTGCTTCTTTTAACATAGGCAGGGTAATGAAAGCCCATCTCACCTGTGCACTGCAGAAATCCATGAGTAATTAAGGTAACCAGCCTTGATTTGTATTTGGAAAAGCTGAGTGCTAGTGTGTGGTGCTCAGAGAAATGATCTGTAAATGAATGAATACATTGGTATTCAGCATTATTTGCTGCCATGGAGCGAAACGAAGGAGAAAACAAAAATATGGAAATGAGAAGAACAGGTAACGTGGGAGACATGAGAAGGACAAACTCTTTCTGAGCAGCACAAGAAGAACAAGGACAATTTATTTCTATCTTCCCTCCAAAATAGAACAGTTGATGTTCCATGTTAAAATAAATTCAGATTCACTTTTTAATTAAGACTTACATATACAGAAAAATTTGGAAATTTTGTGAAAAACTGGGAGATTTTCAGAAGATTTCCAAATCAAACCTGTAAGATAAAGTAAGAGGGGTGATTGCACAAACCTTCTTGAACAGACTCATCCTTCTGAAACAGATTGCCACTTTATTAATTCAGGTTTAGGACTGTATCTGTGTTCATACAATACTTATTTTGATATCACTAAAAAGAAATCTGTAGCTGTGATACAAGCAACGTCCTTAGAACCACAGTGGAAACAGCCAGGTCTCCTGTAAAGCCTGGCAGGAGACATCAACACTTACTGCTGCTCTAGGGAGCAAAGGAGGAAACCAAGACAGAGAAATTACTTGGCTGCACAAGTCAGGAACAAAACCTGAGGCTTCACCTGTGTAGACAAATCCAGGACTTTTCAAGTTCACTTCTAATTCTGACCACATTTGTACCTCTAGAGCTGTGCTGTGTTTCTGTCTTTAAGCTTCCTAGCACGAACATCACCTTTGTCAGTGCACCCACTGCTAAACTCTGTCCAGCCAATGACTAATGGGGCAATAAAAAGTCCCCACCACTATTAAACTCTACATTCCTAGAAGGTCAGAGCCTAGAGGACGTCATAACTAGGTCCACATAAAACACTGAGCTTCCTCCTACTCCTACACTGTGTTAGATATTCAGTTATTTTTGTTCCATACCCACAGAAACCGCTGGTACTCCCCAGTGCTGCTGGGCTCCCGAGAGCAGCAGGGCTGGGACCCCAGAGCCCCCCAGCAGCTGCAGCTGGGCCTGGGATGGTAAATCAGCTGCATTTCTACAGCCCATCCCTAAGGGCAGCCACCCAGGGAGCTTCTGAAAACCCAATGGCTTTTACACGTTGTTCTGAGGATGAGGGAAATGTGGCGCTTGTAAAGATGAAGGGGGAACAGCAGAAAGAATCTGCAGGGTTTGGGAAAGTCTCTAAAAGTCAAGTTGGAGAATCAAATTAATTTGTAAGGTTGGATGCAGTCTGAGAGGATGAGTTAAGATCATTTTTGTCACCATGAGTTTGTGTCACAAGAGGAAGAGAGGAGTTGTTCAGGCCATATTCTAAAAATGGAAAGCACCAGGGTCTGGTCTCTTTTTCTAGCATGCTATTTTGAGATTTTTAGACACACCAGTGATGTTAACATGTGGTTGATGGGTGTGACAAGCCAGTCTGGAGAACCTGTAAGTGCACAAAGTTCTCCAAGTGCTCATAGCCTCAGGCTTGGGCCTCAGTTCTGTCCGTGACAAACCTCTGACCTACCACAGACATTCAGAAAATTTCTGTCAAAGCTATTAGCTCCAAAACCAGTCAGGACACAGCAAACTCATGTGCCATTTCCTTAAAAGTAAGAAAAATTCTCGCTAAGGACAGAGTAAATCTATGCCTTCAGTCCTCCTGGGGCAGTTGCAAACTGTACCTTTGGGACACAATTTAATAACCTAACAATCTGGGTAGAACATTCACTTGCTCCTCCAGGAGAGCCTGTAACTTTTGGTTATTGCATTTCTTATATAAGGTACCTGATGTGTGATTATTTTCCACACATCAAATATTTGCAATAAGTCAAGTGTTATCTGGGTATTTTAAAAACCCCTTTCCCTTCATATACTCAGTGACAGCTTCCTCTGCAGAAGTGCTGTGGTAGAAAAGGGGATTGCTTGGGCATAAAAGGCTGCTTGGCAGCCAAGCTGTGCCAAAGCAAATCTAAACTAATCTAAATCACCACCACAGCACACTTTGATAAACCCTTCTCTCTTTCAAAGCGACTGCATTTGGCAATTTCAAGCAATGTGACCCCCTACTGGAGCTATCTGAGCTTGTTCTCTCCAGTTTTTAGGTATTAATACAGACACTTTAGTTATCAAAGATTTGACAGGAATGAAGGATTGACCTCCTGTGATTGAAGATGCAGACAATCTCAGCTTGTTAAAATAATAAATGGGCACCTGTCAAAGAGACACTCTGAGCAAATGTGGCCCCTGTAGATATCTCTATTGTAGATTTTTAAAAACTCCTTCTGCTTCCTTGTATGGATATTAATTAATAATAATATTTTCTTTTATTGAGATAGATGGAACTGCTAATTACTGTTTCCCCATGAATCCCTCACTAGTACCATTTATCCTGCAATAATTAAACATCTCAAGGCAAAAAAAATGGTTGGTTAGAAGTAGTTAGCTGTTGCAGCAGACCTCTCATTAGGGGTAGAAATGAGCCAAGACACAGAATTTCATTTAACAGCATGAAAAGGGCTCCCTTTTACTCTTCTTTACAGCTTAGCCATTCTGGCTGAGTACAGCAAGTTCCTGCTGTAGGGTCCAACTGCAGACTCTGTCTGCAAGGATTAGTTTGCAGACTCTGACCACGGGCTCCAACTCCATCACACCCAGACTGCCCTCACAGCACATCTTTTACTACAGCAGCAGCTCCCATCCTTGTTGTGTTCTTCTTTGTGTCCCTCTGGCTCATTCCTCCTTCCTCAGGGCTCCTTCAGCTCCTCCAGATTTACCTGGGCCACCAACCCACCCCTTTTATAACACTTATCTTTATTAGTCACAGCTGCAACTCATTAAGGGCAGGGCTGTTCCTCTTTGGTAATTAGTACAGCTGTGATTTATCAGGGGCGGGGTCCCCTGTAATCCCTTTTACACCTACAGTTAAAGAACTGGCACATAAGTTACTTCAAAGAAGGATCTGTCTCTAAAGTGACCAGAAATAACAGTGCAGGACTAGGGATTTTGTTGGGCACCACTCTGAGCATTGCCCAACAGGTGCCTGATGCTGGAGGCACAGCAGGCTGTAAACCCCAGAGCTGTAGGAACACTGAGAGCCCAGTGCACAGCCCCAGGAGGCAGGAGCAGGGCCCATGGGGAGAATTAACACATCATCATTTATATTCCTGTTCTGAAATAGCCTGAAGATGAGATGATATCCACCCTGAGATATGGGACCCCCTTTGTGGCAAGAGCTTCATTTTGTAAAGAGCATATGACCTTTAAGTAAAAGGCTTAAGTCACACCAACTAAGTTGCCATTTGCTTTAAGCTACTACTCTGCCCATGAATTTCAGTGACTGATGATGTAGCAGCACCTGCTCCTTTATGAAGTAAAGCAGGCTCACCTAGATCCCCTTCAGTGCTCGTGTTGTGTTTGAGGAGGCTGAGGACAGCAATTTTCCTCCCTTGGCTGTTATTGCTTCTTGTAAGCCCCAGCCCCAAGCTGAGTTCCACAAGACAGAATCACAAAACAGCAAAATGATGCACACTCAGCTTTAGCAAAAACGGGCTGAATGGTGCTGCAATAGGGAAAATTTAGCAATTCATTTACTTCTGTTGTGTGCAAAGAAAAACCTGTAACTAAAGAATAAGGAAGAAAACATTAGTGGAATTCTCTCAAGAATCAATGTGGAAGACACAATGATTTCTCTCAAGAAATCAGACCATTAGCTTCGAAATACTGAGAATAGGACCTGAATAACTTTTTTAACCAACTGAGGACAAAGGAACTGACTCCAGTGTTCATTAGTCTAGCCAATAAAACAGCATCACTGCATCCGAGTCTTACTAAGATTGATGGAGATTGAGGCACAAATTTGATTTTTGTCTGTGGCTAATAAAAAATCATTTACCACTTTCCAGCCAGTGCAATATCTTTGGAACTAAAACTAGACTTGGAACTCACTCCGTGAGTATATCATGATCTTCAAGAAATATCTAAAGTTCTTCATTTATCAAAGTATTTCTGATAGCTTCCAAGGTAGAAAGGTTTAACACAGCCTTGTGAGTATCACATGTGTCTTGAGGAAAGAAGGAAAAAAGTTCCAATATTCTCAGTAAGTCTTTTCAGACTTGGGATTCTGTACTGAGATCCATAGAAGCCAACATTTCACTAATGTACTTGTTTGTAGGAGTTTTGGGGGGAAAATGAGTGATTTACCCTGGTTACAAAGTAAGGTCATATTTAGTCTGTCTAATCACAGATTATAATTATTTTAACATTCAACCTAACAGTACAGAAAAAGAATAATGATGATTTGGGAATTGTACTGTTAATTAAATTTAGCATCAACAACCTCTGATTGAAGTCTGTGTGTTAAACACAGGGGCCAATGTTTTGGACTAACCATCGTGGCGACTGGTCCTTGGGCCTGGCTGCATCTCTATTAAAGTACCCAAAATGCCCAGGAGTCCAAGGCTCACCCTCAGAAAGGATGAAGTAGCCCTTCTCCAGGAAGGAGCTAGTTAGGTTCCTAAGTTTGTTTCCTGACTTTTGTTAGGCTTTATCCTCTTTCAGCAGAGACTCCAGGCAGGTAATTGTGCCTTTTCAGCACCAGTTCTTAGCAGACTGTACAAGGTAAAGATGTAAGGATGCAAGTCATATCAGAAAGGTCAAAGAGCAAACAAGGCATGAATGGCACATTGTACTGCACAAGGGAAGCTGTCCTTGCTCTGGAGCTGCACAGGTGGCAGTGAGGCACCCCCTGCTCAGCACTGACAGAGCTGCGAGGGAACACGGGGCAGGTTCAGTGCAGCCCTGCCTTTCTCTTCTTGCTGCCTTAGGTTATTATTTTCATGGACCTTGGCATTGTTCTGAAAGCTAGAATACAATGAAAATAAATATATATGCAGCAGCTGTATGTTTCCTGTTTCATCTTCAGAGAATGGATATTGTCACAGATAAGGAGGAGAATATAAATCATAAAATCATTCAAGTGTGTTACCTCACCAGTACCATCTCTTTTCTACTACACTGTCTTCCATGACACTGATTCCCTTGGTCTGGAGGAAAGCAGCAATTTCTGCTTCTCACTTCATCAGCTGTCTAACCAGGCAAGCTTTTAAACCCCCAAACACTGTATTTGAAATTCTAGATCTGCTGAATACAATGCAGAATTGCCATAGCCTTCTCTGAACACAAGATTTCATATTTTAAATCGTGAATCTAAATAGGGTGGGGCATTGGTTTTTTTTCTTGCAGCTTTCTTGCACCATGCATAAAACCCTCCAGTGAGATCCCATTCTATGCTGGCAGAAGCTGCACCATCTCTCAGTATCAATTTTGGGGACCCACCCAAAAGATCTTTCAGATGAGCAAGACAGATTCCCAAGGAGTATTAAAAAAGTATTGCTGTGTTACTGCTTTCCAGCTCCTGCTGCATGTCTTCCTAACTCAGAGTTCTTGAGTGAGATCTTTAAGTCAAAACTGTCTTAAGTATGAATTGAAAAGTTCCATTTGAAATTATGAATCAGTTCTTCAGCATACCAGGCATAGTTCCTTTGATATCAGTGAACTAACAAAGAATTACTTCAGCTGAATATATGTGCCCTGTACATCCTTTCATTCCACAATGGAACTGCTCAGGTGGTGCCAGGGCTCCCTTCCTTCCAGGTGTGTGGGGCACTGCAGGGATTGTCCTCCCTCCCTTGGCCTTGGGGAGGATGGAGCACATCCAAAGGAAGCTTCCCACGAAGCAGAACTCACTCGAGTGTTCTCACCCAGTGATCTCATAGCAAGCACTGGAAATAATAATAATAATGACTTCTGTCCCCGCAGTAAAGTTTACATCTCATAAAGCACCAAAGGAGGATGAATGCACATGTGGAAAAAAATCTCTTTGATGGTCAGAGGATCCCATTAAGGCTCCTGCTGCTGGAAGCATCAAGTGGGAGTAGCCCATGTTTGCAGATCTACTGATCTTTCTCTGTGATGGTGAGAAGAAACACTCAGAGATGGTTCCTGAAGTAGGACTCGGCACCCAGAAGGAATCCCTCAATTTGTTAAAGTGCTGTTTAAAGTCTCACATTGCATTGTTATGATGTCTGAGTATCTTTTTCTTTCCTTTCTTCTCTAACAAGCACTGACAGACCAAGTCCTTTCTTTGGCACTAGGACCAGATGAAGTCTCTTTGCTCTTGCCTTGTCTGCTTAGCTGGGATCTGGCAAGGCTCTTCTAAAGTGCTGAAAAGACAATAAAAATGTATTTCCAGTCAACTCTTGGTTCCTCTTGCAGACTGGAGCCACTGATGTATTTTTGCTCTGAGGCCATAGCCCCTCAGACTCTGATCACTAAACCTTATCTGAAAGTGCCAACAGGAAAGAAACACAATTCACTTATGTGATGATCTTGTAAATTGAGCTGTTTCATATTATTCTGAGGGCAGAAATAGCGAGGCTGCTGTTTCATTGGTGGTTACTTTTGGCTAGTGAAAGGCAGGCCACGTGGCCATTTGTCTTGTTTTATGGCTGGAAACCTTGCATTGAGCTACGGAGGGTTCTGATTGCTTTCATCTTTATGGGGGTTGTTAATCTAAGGGCAGAGGTTGCATATCCTTACTTTAAGCATTGATGAAAAGAATTGACTAAAACCCAGTTGTTCTGAAGTGGTTTAAAGTGTCACCCATTTTTCACTGCCCCTCTTTTTTCTTTTTTTTTCTGTAGGAATTCTGAGATCTATTCAGATGGCATAAAGTCCACACAAAGGGGAGCCAAGTGTTTTAGTGCAGCGCCCAGCATGCCTTGCAGATGGGTTATAATAAGGCGAGAGCTGTCTTTGTCAGAGCTGAATCCATACTTTTCATGTACAACCTTTACAAATTGTGCCCATGTGGCAGAGTTTGAATTACTTTTTTTACAGCTCTAGAAAACAAATGCAAAAATCTTTCAAGTGCATTCAAAGTCATTACGGTTCTTTGCTGAACTGAATCAATTGTCGTAACCTCTGTGGGTGTGTAAAATATGAAATTACCATCACTCTCGTAGTCTTTCTGAGTTTGTAAATTAGAAGGAATTGATTATAGGTGCTTTTGGAAAGGACTCTGGTGTATTAAAAGTGCCTTGATGACAAACAACGATATATTATTTGTAAGATCTTGCTTGATGAAACTGTCTTGTCCACTAATGGCTGTTTGTCTTTGTTATTGTTCTGACTTGCCTTCTAACAAATTGATGTGTGGGCTGAGATTTATCATGTGATGGCTGGAGGAAACAGGAGACTTTGCCCATTAAAGTGGTTGTAATACTTGTTTTATTTCATAATTTCAGATATTTTGGAGTTAGTTAATGTCAATATTTTCCAGTGGAGTCATTCTTTCCCCAAGAACCAATTTTTAGAAATAGTTGCTGTAAATTTATTTTAAAATTAATAAAATAGTCTAGTTTTCTCTCTATTTCACTATTCATATATTTTATTCAGAGGTTCTATAAGTTATGTTGTAGCATTTTTCTTTATGTATTAAAATTACTCCATGGCTTGCTATATTCTTATCTCTTTTTTAATTTGGTTTTTTCTATCCTATATTGAAAATTTTTTATATATATAGTGGAAAATCATTCTGTGATTTCTATTTCATAATGTTTTAATTCTAAACCTTCAGCTTGTTATTAGCAGGACCTGTTCTGCCTGATTTTATTAGAACTGAATTGCTGTCCATTCATTTTCCATGCAGAAATGGCATCTCATATTTCCACTTAAGCATGACATACAAGAAAAAGTGGAAGTTGAAATTGGAGAGAGTTATTAAAACATAATTGCAGTTTGGTTTAAAGTTGGGCTGATCTGGATTTTGACTAGCTGGATACTGATAACACTTAAAGAGAATATCCAGAACCTTCTTTTCTGCCTTTCTCTGAGCTCCTTCAGCCTTTATCTAAACAGCAACAAAGTCACCGTGTCAGCTTTGACAGACTGACCCACTCTGGCAATTTTTTGTAGGCTATTTGCCCAAATAAGTGCAAAGAAACTCCATGGTCCAGAGGTACACTAAGAGAACAAAAATATGGTTTAGAAACAATTAAACCTTTAAATACATGTTTTCCATGTTCTCCACTGTGATGGAGTAGGACCCATGTGCATCTGTGGGATTATGATTTACATCAGGTAAAAGCAAGCTTAGAAACTTTGAAGCCAAGCATTACATTGCTGTAGTTTAATGTGTGCTGGAAATCATCACAGCACAAGAGCCAAAACTATCCATGGGGAGATGTTGAGTTGGACACTGTGGGATTTCTCAGGGTTAGAATCATGTTTCATGCATCACATCATTGGGAACCAGCCCTGTTGAAAATTCCCAGTGCTAACACCAAGGGGTTATGATATAAAAGGCTGAACAACAATGCTTGGAAGGAACAGAGAGAAATCTGCTCTGTGCCATATGGGAAGTTCAGGATGTGTCAGGTTGTTAAAGGTGATATTCCCATATTTTTCATTGAAGCTTTTAGAGATGTAATGGAAATAGATGAACAGAGGGACATATTTTTCATCAGGTAGGGTTTCTCTGCATTGCATCGATTGTGAGTGTGAGCATCAAATGCCTGCATATATGTTGTATGAAAAGGTTACCTGTTATCTTGCTTTATGCAATGAATTTCATTTTTCACAGGCAGAAAAATAGCAGTTACAGGCTGAAATGAGGCATTAATGAAGACAAGAATTGGCCTTAGAAGAGTACAGTGTATGTTTGAATTTGACAGGGCAGGGCTTAAAGACTGTTGCAAGAGCAACAAAGGCAGGATCTTGTCACTGAATCAGGATTGTTAAGGTTGGAAGAGACCTCTACAATCATTGAGGTCCCCCAGCACTGCCAAGGCCACACTGAGTCCCCAAGGGCCACATCTGTGTGGTTTTTAATTCCCTCCAGGGATGGGGACCACCACTGCTCTGGGCAGCCTGTGCCAATGCTTGATAACCCACTGAACCTCCCTGGTTCAGCTCGAGGCTGTTTCCTCTTGTCCTATCATTTGTCATTTGTGAGAGGAGACCAAGCCCCAGTTTGGCTACAAGCTCCTGTCAGGAGGTCATAGAGAGGCATGGTCTTCCCTGAACCTCCTTTTCTCCAGGCTAAACACCCCCACTTCTCTCACTGCTGCTCAGAGTTGCACTCCAGACCCTTCCCCAATTCCTTTCCCTTCCCCGGACATGCTCCAGCCCCTCAATCTCTGTCTTGTCATGAGAAAGCCAAAAGTGACACCAGGATTTAAGGTGCAGCCTCAGCAGTGCCAAGTACAGACACCTTTAATGATTCCTTTGCATTGTAAGCTGACAAGGCAGTGAAAATGGTGACAGGTGGGGCTTTTACAGCTCTACTAGAAATTGTGCCAAAATTCAGCCAAGTTCTAGCTCAAATGGCAGCTTGTAGCCTCAGATGACAAATTATACCTGGCCAGTACAAGGACTGAAAACAAGCATGACAACATTTTTTTCTACCTCTGGGTTCTTTATGAAACCAAAATGCTGCTTTCCTAGATTTTGTTTGAAAAAAATAAAACCCACAACAAAAAACAGCAGCAGTGATAAATGTCCAGGCCACCAAGTCCAACTGACCAATTCAGAGGGGTCATCCAGGTGTTCTTGTCAAGGAACAAATAGATGATGCCTCCCTGCATGATCCTTAGTTACTCCACACAGTGCCTCACTGAAAAATTTCTGCATGTAATAGCTGTCACTCCTTTCAAAACCATAAGCCTCTGATGTCTTTATATAGTGCAGCAGTGCACTGTGGCAAGCTTTATGGTTTTGACAATATATGCCTTTGCTCTTCTTTAAAACAAAAAGGGTATTGTTGAAATCCCTGTGGCTTTATTACATACAAGTGGCAAGCTCTTTACTTTTTCAGTAATCCACATCTGTCAGCCACTGCTTACGAGATAGCCCAGGGGTTATCTGCCCTTTGTTATTGCTTTGATTCCTTTCATTCGTTTGCTTGCCCAATTTAATAACAAGGAGAGATCCAGCTTCTTGATGATTTTGTTGGCATAACACCAAGCTCATCGGCACTTAACTCCAAGGCGGTGCTGTGGTTGCAGCTCTGTGTGTTGGAAGCTGCTATATTGGGTCAGCATCTTTGCTGAAGCATCTTGCTGTTTGGTTTATTCTTTGTTCTCCCTCTGTTGCTCAGTAGTTGTTGTGCAGCAGCCATGTGGGCTTTATCATCTCACAGAAATGTTTTGTAAAGCAGCAAAATTTCCTCTGAGCGTAATGAACCATTCTGTTATGTGAATTTTGGGGTTTTGTCTGTCTAAATGTTTTAAATATGAGGGGATACCACTGCTGTAGCTCCTTGTTGTCTACCAGCATGCAGGAAAGCTGTGATACATAAATAACAGATGCAGAAGAGAACAGAGCAGAAAATTGCCAATTAAAGAACGTTGTATAACAACTCCTCCATCTGGGTCACCAGCAGGGTTTGAACCCGGAGCGTGCCCTGCTGCAGGCACAGGGAGGCTCTCAGCCTCTTCTGCAGCACCAGCGAGGCCATGCACAATAAACCTGCTCTCACTGCTGCTGCCTCCCTGCTGGGTTTGGCCAGGGAGGAGTTCCTCACTGAAGTAGCACCACACAATAAAAACGTGGCCAGTTTGTTTTCTGGTGCAGTGGCAGCAGAACGTGTCTCCAGCCAATCATTTCCTCACATTTAGCAGGAATGGGTTTCTCCTTCCACAGGTGCAACCATGGTAATTCTTTTTTTTTTTTTTATAAAAGTGTTGATGTCTATTGAGTTGATGTGTGAACGTTTCCCACCTTCCTGCAGGTGCTGTTGCTCACCTTCATGAATGTTTTTAGCTTTGCTGATGGGTGACTTCTCCTTTCTGGCTGCACTGTTGAACAGCCATCACTGGGCTGCCTGAGAACAGGCAGCTGCAAGGAAAGTACCAAGAAAGGCAGTGTGAAAAGCATTTCCCATCCTCCCACATGCACATTTCTGTCTGTAGTGCTTTGCAGAGATTGCCATCTTACAGAGGGGAGTTTCCTGCAGTCATTGGTGCTGGGCATTTCTCTGATTCCACAAAAACTGATCTGGACACTGCTGCTAATGATTATAGACAAAAACTAAGTCACCCACCTGTTTCTTCTCAAGAAGAGAAGAACCGCAAAACGAATTCACTTCAGACTGCCTTTTTGGTGTCTGGGGAATGCCAGGAAGCAGCTTTGCTACCCGTGCTTCCCACAGCCCTGCTGCATTGACAGACACATCCCATCAGGTAACCCTCAAACCATCTCCTCCTGACAGAGCTGCCCCGAGTGCCTGAGCAGCTCTCAGCTCCTGGCTTGGGTTGCTATGCTGAGAGTGGGGGCAATGCCTTTCACACTCCTCAGAAGAGGGTTCTGACACATCAGGGGGGAAGGTTCCCACAAATCCCAGTGCCTGGCTGAATGCGAGGATAACTTGGCAGTTGTACACCAGCAGAGGTGTTAGCCTTCATTGTCAGCTCTCAGAGTGATTTACAAAATAATTTTAAAAATTCATGAACCTCCTTCTTTATAAAGCGTTGTTGTGAAGTTGAATATTTTATTACACAAGGCAACCATCATTCACTGCTAGGGAAGGGTATGTGACTGCTGTTTTGAAAGGCCAGGACGTGGGGATGGTTGGTTTTGGAAGGAAGGAGTTCTGGCACTGTATTTAGTGACTAATCACCTCAACAACACTTTCAGACCTGGGCCTTCTGACAAAGAACTCCTGACATTCAGACCAATTTTTCAGGTTTCCTTTCTATGTGAGCACCCTGGTTGTGACTTTTTTTCTTTTTTCTTTTTTCTTTATTTTTTGTTCCTTTTTTTTTCTTATGATTACAAATGCATTCTCATAAATTAAAATCTGATCTAGTTGGAAATACGAATTTTCAATTCAAGATACAAGTTTTCCACATGGTTCATTGTGACAGCAACTGCCCACCCAGAGCAGAGCAGGACAGCACAGCTCTACTGAGCTTTGCAGGCAACTCCTTTAATTGATCAGGAGTCTGTCTCTGGTTTACTTTTGTTTGTCTGTGATGGAGACCTGCACTTTTATATAGACAGCAGTAACAAGCAGGTGTTCTGGGTAGAATGGGATATTTATGACTCCAGCAAAATGATGCAGTGTAGAGAAATACAGGCTTGGTATGACAGCAGGGATGAGAAGGAGGTGCAGGATGCAGGAGGGAGGGGTGAAAAACATGCAGGATAGGAGATGGGGTACAGAATTGACACTGGAGACACAGCAGCTGCAAACAATTCACTGGTGGTCAGTTTAAAAACATGCAAAATGGTGTGTGTCCTCTTTACCCATAAATAAGAGTTTGACTGTAGCATATTCTACATTACTGTGTGACACTGCAATAAGAAATAAAATGTTTGCTTGCCATGTTAAGAGGTGACTGGAAGCTATGCAAACATGGTCATGACACTAAAATCCAAAGCCCCCAGGATAATTTAAAAATGCCACATTCCATGAGTCATGTAAACCCACCCAGCTGCGCTGAATCAAACGTGTTCTGGTCAACTAGAGCTTGAGCACAGCCCGTGGAACAGGATTAATCATGAAAAGGACCATAGGTTGGGTTTTATTTCTTTGTCTTTTATTGAAAAAGCAACCTTTCCCCCACAATTTATTAGTTTAAAGCCTGGTATTGACCTAAATTTGAGATAGTATTGGTAGGATATAACTCTGTGCCTCTGTGGTTAGTTCCAGCACAAACAGCTCCACGTTGTCATTTTTCAGGCTGTCATCGGTGCTTTGTGCCCTCTGCAGCCCATCCATGGATGCCAGGCTGAGCCAGGCTGGCAGCACTGTCCTGCCAGGATTCCCTGGCCCAGCTCAGGGGATGGGGACTCTGCTGCCTCAGGGCTCTGAACACGGCGTGTCGAGCGCTGGAAATGGCATCTTGGGCACTCTCCAGGGAGCACCACTGCCTGCATGCTGGGGGATTTGCCATTCCTGCACACAAGGTGCTGCTTTTCACCCCTGTTTGTGGTTATTTATCAGCTCCTGGTAACTGCTCCAAGAGATCGGGTGCTGGCACAGTAACAGTTGACAATGATCAGAGTCTTCACTTAGGTTATTTTGGTAATTCAAACAACTAAACGTGCCCTCTAAGGTTTTCTTTTATGATTTTTGAGCTTTGCAATACAACAGCCAGCCAGGAGAGGTGTCCCTCCCCAGGGCATGGGCAGCCTGAGGTGCTGAGTGTTAACATTTCACACTTGAGAGACCTGGGCCCTGGGTCCCTGCCTGCTGCCAGCAGTGAGGGATGTGCTCTGTGTTGGCATCTGATGTAGTGGGAGCTGTACCAGCAGGTCCTGGGGGTGCCCTGATGCTGGCATTGCCCGTGGGAGCTGGCAGGTCCTGGCAGGTACACGGCCTCCCGTGATACTGAACAGGAGCCCATGTGTATGGAGGGGTAACAGGAGACACTCATAAATCAGCATTCCTGGCTTTTAGCATGTTTTCTACACCACTGATTTCAGCTGCTGACCATCAGCCCAGGCAGTCTGCCCGTGAGGATGACAACAAGCCCATTAAAGCACGAGAGGGGAAGGACACCTGCTTAAATTTTACTTTAAATGGGACAGTGAGCACTCACAGAGGGTAACATCATCACTAGGGAGGGCTGGAGGTTAGCAGCAGGCTGGGAGTACCCCTATCACAGCAAATGTCCCATCAGGTGGGCAAAACAGAGAGAAAAGCACCTTAAGTACAGTTTTAGGAGCAGCAACACTTTTTTTTTTTAAGAAAAAACAGCAAAATAGATCCACTGAACGTGACAGAGTGTAGCCAAAGCAGGGCCTGTTGCACTGTGGAGTGAAAGCATATCAAGCAAGATATTATTAACCTGGACACAAGCATGCTAAAATAGCACATCTGGTGATAGTGTGTAAGTATGCCCTGATGTAACACCACTAATTAAATAAGCAACATGCAAATCTAAGAAGAAATATAGAAATAATGTGTATCAGCAAATCAATTGTTCAGGAATTGTATGCTTGCACAAATGGGGGTATTGAAAAAATGTGTCTCTGGTAAAATCTGCAAGAAAAGAGGATATAAAAGGGTGGAAAAGTTGAATGGGAAACAAAAATAAATATATTTGTTTTGGGTATATATTTATGTGTGTGTGTATACACCACACAGAATAAGCAAAGAAGATGTCTGGAGAAAACAGAATAAGTGCCTGCCTGTCCCCCTGAAAATAATAAATGGCCAGAAGCAGATTGGAGCTGCTTTTGGAGAGCTGAGGTATGAGCAGAACCACAGGAATGATAAGAAAAGAAAGATAGGGAAGAGCTCATAAGCTTGGCCACCCTGAATCAGCATTAACTACTTGCACCACCCTTGTGGCAGCTGTACACTCACAGCTAATTTAGAATAAGATTCTTAAGGGCTAAGTTAATTGCATATGTAATGCTAATTTGTCACGAAGACTAATAATTAACCTATATTGGTAAGTGAATGTTAATCTGGTGTTGTTCTGAAATTTGAAACTGGCCTGATCTCAGTCTTTCAAACACACCCACCACATGGATCTCTTAATTGCCTGGTTAGTACCTGCAAACACAGAGTGTCTGTATCTGTGTGTGTGTGTGTTCAGCTGCAGGAAAGGAAAAACATGCAGGACATGAGCTTCTCGAGCCTTGAAAGCCAGGTCAGAGGCCCTGGGATACAGCCCATGGCAAGGCCAATTACACAGCTGAGGTGGGCAGACAGAGAGTATTCACTGCCTTTAGGTACTGGCCACAGCCAGCAGCAGGGGCGGCCAAAAATCCTTTCTGATTCAGAATCAAAGGTTTCTCTCCACACCTCTTTTTTGCCACCAGCTGCTGAGCCCCTCTCCAGTTCAGCCCCAAGCCCTGAGATGAATGCTGCTCACTGGAAGGAGCTGTAGGAAGGGCATGTCCCCTCCTGGGGTCCCTGGAATCCCTGGGGCACCTTCTGCTCGTTAGAGACCACACCAAAGGCCAGCCTCTGGAATGCAGCAAACCTCAGCCTCCCTGGCACCAGACTGCAGAGAGAGGGAGGGTCAGGGATGCCACGGGCACAAATTAGAGAACTGCATTCTCAAACAGGCAGTTTCAGGAGTTTCATATACCATTGTATCATGTGTAGTACATATATACTACTTTAAGAGTGTATTTATATATTAAAACATTTAACATCCCTTTTCTATCCATTCCTTTCCCTCCTTTCTGGGTAATTTTTCTACCCCAGCCCAGATTCTAAAACACTGAGCAGCTGCAGATATCTTTTAGATAACAGCAATATTCAACCTGTCACATAAATAGTCTCCTAATTAGTGTTTTCTTTGCAAAATTTTTCTCATCTTTGGCAAGTATGAATTTTCATATCCACAGTAGTTTTGCATTTTTGGTTACCTTTGTAAGCACTAATGTTTGAACAGGGAGTTTCCCAGACAACAATTCTATCCCTGCACTCTGAGCTCCCTTTTGTGTTTGGGACAGCTCCAGCTTGCCTTGTGCAGGGTACCCCACCTCTCAGACACCTCTGCTCAGCCCCATGCATGTATGAACTCAAAAACGTTCAGAGTTCCTCCCACTGGACATTATTATTATTTCCACCGAGGTCTCAAGCCAGTTAAACTCGCTGGTACCTCTGGCCAAAGGCTGAGGTGGCAGCACCTCTGTGGGGACACACACACACCCCACGAGCTGCCAGGGGACAGGACAGCACACACAGATGCTCTGCCCATTGCCATGATCGCATGGATCACACAAATGCAGCATTTCCAGGCACCAGAGTTAGGGACAGACACAGGACCCCTCTGCTGTGTAACTGTGCATCTCCAGAGGGAGGGAATGAGTCCCTCGTGTGACATCTCCCTGCACTTGCCTTCCTGACAAACTATTTTGCAAGTGCAGAGAGGAACGCTGCTCTTTATTCAGTCACTTATTACATGAGGCTGTGGTACTGTTTGAATCACAAATTGCATGCTAATGGCCTAATTCATAAACCATTGACATTTTTTATGAGCCCTTAACATTCAAAAGTGAAGAATTTGTGCTCAAAAAATAATTTGCATTGCAAAATTCAATAATTTAGTTTCTCATATTCATTAATGCCTAAGCCCACACCACATAACTTATCCCAGTCTAACTACACTTCCCAGAACACTGATAAAAACAGGATACACACTAGTTCACCTAAAGGGCTTCTATTTGCAACTAACTCTTTACCTGCACTGATTGATTATATTTGTGGAGAGGAAAAATCCAGCTCTGCAGCAAGTGTGATGAATGCACTCAGCAATGGCTGCTTTGAAGCTGCTTTCTGCTCTAATCATGTTTTCCTCCAATGGCATTAACTACCATAAAATATTGAGATCATAAAGGGTAACGATATCAGACAACAAAATCATCCTGCAGACTGCTCAGTCCCACTGTATTAGGGAAGGATTCATGTTTCATTAATGAAAACTTGCTTTGCTTTTGACCTGATATCGCTAGTTGTCGAAACCAGACGAGGAAACTAATAATAAATGAGTAGCTCCTAAATCATCCACAAATTCCTGGTGCTGTAAATCACCCCCTTTTACAGGGAGGGACACTGAGGCATATGCACAGCAAATAGCCCAATAACTCCTGCAGGGTCAGCTGGACCTCCCTGACTGTCCAGTGCCCAACACAGCTCCTGTGGGATGTGCATGTGCCAAGGTGATTGGTGTTATCTAAAGGAGCTTTGTACTGAAAGCAGAATAGGTCTGTGCCCTGAGCCTCTCTCCTTCCAGGCCAAACCACCATTTGTGGCTGGATGGTGTTTCTGTTTCTGGCTCTCCCAGACAGGGTTTTTAAAAGAGAGGTGATCTGGGGGGGCTCTGCAAAGGGTAATGCTCACATGGGGAACCCAGTCTCCCAAAAAAGGATGGATGGTTATTTCCTGGGTGGAGGTGGGAGCCTCTGTTGTAGGTGTCCTTGCAGAAATGTCTTCAGCTGCTTTAGGTGAGACCCCAAACTGCTGTCACTCAGCTGGCCTGGGGTCCTAGGGGGCTGTTCCAGCATGTTTAATTCATTGCCATTGCTATATCTTAACTAAAGACAAAGCATCTCTTAAATAGCTTAACTACAACAAATGACTTCCCACACTGCAACAACTTCTATTAACTGTTTACAAATAGAGATGCACAGCTTGATCCCTTCCAGGGCAGAAATCACCACGGGGAGTCTCTGGAGGGCAAAGCTGCATTCTCCACCCAGTTTGTTAACTAACACATTTAGGCATTCAGACTGGGCTACACACAGCAGGAGCTGCCTGGGGCAACTTCTGCTACTGCCCAAAACTCTGACCCGGAGAACTCCTACAACAATAATGCCAACATTTAATTGTGATGGCTCAGCCAATCCCCTCCTTTGCAGCTGGCCTGTTGTCCCAGGGCAGTCCCTCACCCCATCTGTGGGTCACCCAGAGAGCCAGCGGTGCTGCACCTGCCTGTGCCCCCCAGCACAGCCCCAAAAACAGCCACACCACCACTGGACCTGGATGTATTTATTACTGATCTATTCCTTGTGTCCCCCAGCACAGCCCCAAAAACCAGCCACACCACCACTGGACCTGGATGTATTTATTACTGACCTACCCCTTGTGTCCCCCAGCTCTTGCTGCAGTTTTGGTGTGAGGTGTTCAGGTACCCTCACACCACAGGGCAGCACCAGGAGTAGGGATTGTGCTCCATCTGCACTGGCATTTCAAATAACAAGCTTTACGTGCATCTTGAGGGCTTTTCTGTTATATATTTATTCAGTTCTAGTAGAGAGAAAATTATAATTGACAGGATAGTTCACCAGCATCTGTTCCATCCCAATACTGGGTCTGAACTTGCATTTGAAGCCTTCTCCACAATGCAGTAGAGAAAGAGATGCTTATTCTAGATCAGTGAATGCCATTACCACACAGAAAGTGACATTTATGCAGTCTGGTTTTTGGGCTGACCCTCAGGTTGCAGACACAGTGTGGGAAATGAAGCATCAGGAGTCACATAGGCACACCCTTGTGGGATGGTCTGCAGGACTCTGGCCTTTTGCTGTATTGTTTCTTTCTTTCCAGTCAGCATTTCATGGTTCTTTGGAATATTGGTGTCTTTTGAAATCCAGTAGCTGAAGTTGCTGATAATTAATAAAGAAGCAGCTACAATATATTTGCAGAACTTCCTGCCTGAGGTTGACTGTTAACCAGACCTGAATCACAGTTCCATAATTATGTGATGGCAAAGGCTTTGGGAGTTGCTGAACCATGGACACTTCAATTTTAAAGGTCAGATGAAATGCTGATTTGCTATAAAACAAATCAATACACACACACACATATACACAAAAAAAAAAAAAAAAATAAAAGTGAACTTCCACACTGCCAGTAGAAAACACATGGATTTGAGAGTGGCAGATTATGTATGGGTTTAATGAGTGGACAGCACTTCATTTCTTTGCCAAAGCTAGAGCAGCAGGAGGCCTCAAGGACAGTTCTTCCCACATGGCTCTCAGTGTTTGCAGGGAGGCCTGAATTGGTACAAAACAGCCAAAGGTCCCTTTGACCATTAGGCCAGAGAACTGCAGAGGCTGCCTTTGGAATTCTCCACACAAGGAACATCCCAGTGCAGTGTTCTCAAATCCCCAGGCAAGCTCTCTTGTTTGCTGCCTTTCTGCCATGTGAGGAAGATGCTAATGGCACATTTACACAATTTTAGTGATTCCTAGGCAAGTTTCCAAACCCTTAAACAGTGCTGGACATGTCATTTTTAAACTCTCCTGGCAAACTAGAGAAAGCAGTGTGGGGTGTTGGTGGTTCAGGCAGCCCTGGTGAGGTCAGCTCCCCCAAAGCTCTGCTCCTGTCTGGTTTCACTCCTGCAAGGGAAAAGCTGGGCAGACACAGGGACAGCCAGCAATCCCCCTGCCACACCTTCTGGGCTCCCAGCTCCTCCTCAATGGTGCCATTTTCCCCACTCCTAGAACCTGCTGTCTCACTGGGACCCTTCAGGTTTGGGCAGAAGTTAGAGTCTGATTAAATCTAACATTCTCTCATTTGTTTCATGGAGCTAAAGATAACTTTTATACCCTAGATGGGCGCCCTTAATATTTTATGCACAGCTATGCCCATCTCAAATTTCAGAATTGACACAAAAATCTATGTAAGTCTGGCCCCAGTGAAAGCAGAGAAGTTGTAGGTCTTTTAATTGCATGATTTTGGCAGCAAGGACAGTGGAAGATGCTCGAGGCATTTGAGTGGTCTTGGGTCAGTCATATTTTTCTGCCTTTCTCTCTAGCTATAAGATCTTGAAAACATTAACTGAGAAATGAAAACTGATCTCTTTAATCTCTGCTATTTAAAATAGTTTATTTATTTGGAATTTTAATTTTTTTTAAATTAGTAAATTAATAAATCTCTTTGAGTTCTAGAAAACAAGATCTTCATAAGTAGAAATGCCAGATCTCAAGTGCCACCTGGTTAACAACACAGTCCTAAAAGATGGCCATTCTGATTCTGAGCAATACTTTATAATTCACCTCTGAGGGCCAAATAATTGGGTGACATAAATGAAGGTAGCTCAGTGGTGTTTTTCTGACCAGTATGAACTTTAATTTTTCATAGGCACATTTCAACATGTCCTCCTCCAAGCTGGAAGCTGTAATTATGAGTCTGCCTTTTATAAGACAAACTATATTTCCCTTAAAAATGCATAAGCCTCCCTATTATTGCTGCACAGCAGATGGAGTGGCAGAACAGAGCTGCCTTGTGGATTGTTAAACCAAACCATTGCTGGGAAAAAAACCACCACTGAAGACCAAGATCAGCAATCATTTCAGGAAAACAGGTTCCTGTGCCCCTCCAATGTATTTCTGTGTTACCTCCATAGCAGAGACTGATGAACACGTGTAGCTGTATGAAATGCAGAAGCAGCATGAGCTTAATGTTACAACTGCTTCTAAGTGCAGTTTGCATTTGTAATTTAAAGTTGTTTCAAAGTAGTGAAGGGAACTAGGGAGTTGTTTGGGGCGATAGAATATAGAGGATCATTACAAGCACTTGCAGATCATATTTTGCTTGAACTAATTCCTCCTGATACTTTAATATCAAACATAACCCATGCCAGTTTTACATCTCAAATATATTTGGTATTTCAAAAAATAATTAATAGTGTCAGTTTTATTAATGTGTTAAAATATGAATTAAAAACACGACAAATCAACGGGAAACAGCAGTCTGTTTTAATGAATATTTCATACTGTGCATCAATAAATCATAGATCAAAGGGAATGGAGCACATTCTGCAATGCTACTTTTCTGTCAATGTGGGGTTACTAAAAGTTTTACAAGTTGTTTTGGCACTTACTTAGTTGCACATTTGAATTAACATTTTAGGAGAGAAATAAAAAAGTTATGGCACTGAATCCCAGGAGAGTCTGGTGTTCGAAACAGATTGTCCTGCTTCCTTATCATTTCCCTGCTTGAAAAAAATCTGTGGCTGACCACAGTGTTGCAGTGTGGTGTGTGCAGGTTATCTCACTGCTCTGCCTCCCCAAACCAGGCTTTTCCCAAACTTCCACGTGGGCACTGGCAGAGGGTGAAACTTCTCCTTAACAGAGCATCTTGACCTCCTTGTCCATCTTCTGTTTTTATACATTGAATTAATTAAATTCATGGCAATAACGGCATCTCCTAGCAAATTTGACTCAGGAAAATTCTGTCCAGCTTTGATGCTTTTTTGTTTGTTTGTTTTAGAGCATTGATGATGATGATGATGATGATGATGATGATGATGATAGCATTGATGCAAATCCCCAATTGTATTAGGAATTGTCTTTATAGTAAAGTAAAATTCGGGAAGCCTGACAAAGGCCAGGTAGACTTGTGAGCAGAGGGGTTTTGTAAGGAGAGGGATAGCAGAGGCTGATATCATCAGTCCTGCACCTGGGGACTGCCCCAAACACCCTTGGCTGAGGAGCCTGGGTGATCTGCAGAGGGATCAGGGATAAATAAGGTGTAAAGAAGCTTTAAGCAGAGACAAAGCTGGAGTTTTTAGTGTAAACCATGCAAAACTTGGAGCTGTTCAGTGAAATGTAAGCAGGTTGGAGTGAATGACACAAGCATCTGCAATATTTCATTGTGGGTGACTCATCAGGCATGGAAATGCAGGAGTGCTCCCATGGCTGCCTGTGGTCCTGGAGGGAGAGGTTTTTCCCAGCAGGTTCAGATCTCTCCTGCTGGACTGTCCTGATGATGCACTGCACTGCACACAGAGGGGAACAAGCTCTGCCTGTCCTCGGGGTCACCCAGCAGCCACCAGCCCCATCACCTCACTGCACCCCCTCGAGCTCTCAGCTCAGCACCACCATGGTCCCAGAGCTCCTGACCACCATGGTCCCAGAGCTCCTGACCACCATGGTCCCAGAGCTCCTGACCACCATGGTCCCAGAGCTCCTGTCCCAGAGCTCCTGACCCCTGTCTCCAGAAGATGGGAAAACAGCAAGGATGGGCACAAATTTCCTGCAATCTGCCCAGTAGATATTCCCACACAGCATGTTTATCTGTGTGATAGCACCAACCCCCTCCCTTCTTCTAATAGAAAACCAGAGAGGATTACACACATTCATTTAGTTAAAGATGCAAGGCTATTCACAGTAATTAGGTACCACTAATTAAGTAGTGAGATCAGGGATAGAGATGGAGACAGAAGTCATTCAGGGTATAACTGCTGAGTGATGTGATTTTGCTGTACTCCACTGATGTTCCACAAGAACGATAAATCCCCAGATCTCTGCAGTGGGCAATGAGGAGTTTAAGTCTAAAAATCATTATAGTAATGCCAGAAAAGGCTACAGGACATCTTTGAGGGTGGAGATAATGGGGTCTGTCCTTTTTAGCCTCATCTCAGAGCCCAGGTCACAGTACAGTGTCCTGCCCCATTGATTCCTATGGGAGCAGTGCTGTAACGTGGAATTCCCAGGTAATCCCAGCTAACAGAACAAAAACACAGCCAGAAAGGGGGAAGCCCTCTTGACCATCAATTTGCTTTCATCACAATGAAAGCAAATTCAGTCTTTGAGGACAGAACTGGAATGCCAGAAAGTGCAGAGATTAATCTGAAACTAATACCAATTGCTTCCTATCACACTCGGTATATTTGATATAATTACCTTAAGAACAGCCTCAAAGTGTTACATTGTTGAAGCTGCCAGATGGAAGACATGCTCTGCTGATAGCAAGCATATCAGACAATGATATTGAAGAGACTTCTGAAGAGTTTTAATTAATCTGTCTCTCTTTTTTGTGTAATTGACATTACATTGGGCTCATTTGTTCTGTGGAACCCAAGCACTTGGCTCTTGGTTACAGGACTTTAATGGATAAAGGTTTCCCTGAAGAGAACTAATAAAAGTCGAGGCTCTTAGCTTTTATGAAAATGACTGCAGGTTACCTTAAAGAGAAGATGGTTTCCTCCTCTATGTGAAGCAAAACTTCATAGATCAATGTTGACATAAGATGGTGCTTAAACGGGTAATTTTTTTTCAGACGTTTATCTTCTCTGGCTGAGACCCATTATTTTATTGCCCCAGTTGGAAATCACCACACTGCATGACACAGGCATGGTTTTAATTAGTCTGAAAAGTTTTAATTGGGAAACAAAGGGAGATATCTTATAGATTATTATTGCAACCTTTAATTGTCTGACTCGAGAGACCATTAATTATCTTGATGGGGAGATGACACACCTTTCTGAACTCTGACACTCATATTTACAGCACCTTTTACAGAATACAGTACCTGTTGACTTTCTTCCAGCCTTTCATTAAGGAACTGCTGTGATAGGAATTAACTACAGTAATTCCATTACAAAACCTGCTGTCCAGTGGAATTTTTCTGGAAGATTAGATTTCTGAAAGGGAAAAAGGCCATTTAAGCTAAGCATTTCCTCAAGGCTCAAAGTAAATAACCGATGAAGAAGGTCAGAATGAATTTAGAACTCTTAAAGGTCTGCTGTACACTTGCGTGCAGTGTGCGAAAAATAAACAGTGCAGCTTTCCAGTACAGTGATTTTTATTGTTTTAAATGTTTCACATTTCAGTTTAGGGGAGAGATGAGAAGTGCAGAGGACAGAATCTGATCAAAATGATTTTACTTGGAGGAAGAGCAGCATTTTAAGCAGACATATCAAGGTTGAAGTGATACTGGTAGCAGTTGCTTGGCATTAACAGCAAAGACTTGTTAAACCCATTGGGGCAGAACAGCAGAGAGGATCCTGGTGACCTGGGCTTCAGCTCACGCCACAGAGCATTCACCACGTGTAGGGAAGGTGCAGAGCACAGGGCTGGCCATGTACTGTGTCTGTTTATTATTAACTCTGCTGGTACCCACTGTCAGCCTGCAGTGGGTGGCACTGCCTGCTTTCAGCTCCTCTCACAACAGAGATGCTTTCAGGACCTGGTCATTTTTAGTAGTTCTGTAATTGAGTCTGTATTGAGTAAACTAGTTGAGAGACTTTTAACCTTACTTTATATTGCCTTGCTGGAAATTCAGAAGATTGCTTTAAACTGTGTTAATATAGTTGTGTTGGGTTGTTTTGGGGTTTTTTTCCTGCAGTTCAGGACTATCTACTCTGTTTCTGTGAAAGGAAATTAAAATATCCCCTGGGCTACCACAGGCTAAACTAGATACTGAGTTTATTTTAAAAGTACAGCCAGGTGGCCTCTTTTTTTGACCATGAGCAGGTGGACAAGTGGAGGCTGGGGCTTTGATCCCATACAAACCTCCTTCCCTACCAAGCTTCAGCTAATACAGATCAGTGGGAGACAATATTGCACTCCTGCTACTGGGGCTGGAGGAATGAGGAGGAAGGGTTATGTCTGAGTCATGGAACCTCACAGGTGTTTCTCAGGGAGTTGCTCTGAGATGGAGCTAATGACATGATTGAAGTTATTGTGCTTTTCCTGCACACACCAAGAGAGCTAAAGCTAATAATCAAAGCAACCTGAACATATGCTGTATACTAACCAAGAGGACATGCCCTGACAAAAATCACAGAAATGGATTCCCCTTTGTGTGTGCTCTGTCTGACCGACCTACGAGTGGGGAAACAAAGTTTTAACAAGTACTTTCACTTGGGGAAATCTTTCCACAACTACAGAAGTCATTAGGCTTCATCTGCAGTAGCTACAGTCATTGGAAGCAAAGTGGCCATCAGCGATGCTGGAATGTCTCTACAGCAGAGCTTTTGCAAATTAAGAGTCTGATGCTGCATACTGATTGAATGCTGCAAACTACTTCCCCCTTCTCTGTCCTTTATTTCTTCTTCTCTCAAGTTGCTGTCAGGAGTAATCCCTCTTCTAATATACTGAGATGAGGAAAATCTCTCTTCAGGGTTTTTCTGGTTGGTTGTTTGTTTTTCAATTAATCTCAGGGAGGGCTGTGCTGGGTTGGTGACATTGGTTTGCTCCTTGCATGTGCAGCACTGCAGCCCTGGCTGTGCTCAGAGCAGAACGTGCTGAGGGCAGATGTGCAGCAAGGGAGACTTGGCCTGCAGTAGTGGTCACAGAGCTTGGCACCAGCTCCAAAAACATACATGGAACTGCTGTGGGATGCTCATTTTAAATGTCTGTTCACCTGCTTGTGAAAAAAAAAACCTGTTCTGTGAACAACTTCAGCAGTTTTAAAATATAATTATTGCCTGAGTGCATCTAACAGTGGTGGCACAACTCAGGGACCACACTGACAACTGAAAAGAATGTGTCCTGGGACACTGATATGTACAGGGCTACATATATATTGGTGGTGAGGAAAAACTAGTGTACAAATTTATTTTAATAAGCTGGATATACAGCATAAATATTTATTATTATATTTTTCATTGCTTTATTTTTGTCTGTTCAGATGTCGTCTACTTTCCTACCTGGGAGAGGAGCTGAATGAGCAAGGCCAGCCTGAATGCCTCAAACTCCTGGGGAATTTTCTCTTGGAAGCCAGTGGCAGCTTCACATCTTTGTGTTAATGTGTGACCAGGAATATGCCAATTTGATTCACTGCTCTGGAAATACAGGTATTATTTCAGATTTAGCTAAATGCTAGAGTATTGTAAAAATTCTCTGTAACCAAAACAAGTGGAAGAAAATGTAATTTGGTTTATAATTATCCTAATAATAAATTTTAATACATTCTTCAGAAATTCTATTTAATGTGTCTCATCTAAGTGTTAGTTTTATTAACTGCCTCTTAAATGTTTAATTTGGGGGGGGTGCAAATAAGAGCAGAGCACACAGTGAAGACATCAGCATGAACAGACTCACTGGTTTTGTATTCAAGTCAGGGCTGTAGGCAGGAAAGTGCAGCAGGCTGGACGGCAGGAAGGCTGTAATTACTTATTAAACTGCAAACTTTAATCACATGCTGAAGCACTTTTAATGTTAACAAGCATTAACAGTAGGAATTGATGCAAACTCAGCTCTGAAGCCTGATGTCTCCAAGATGACAGAAAAGGTGTTTGAGGAGCTGCAGGTGTCAGGGGCTGAGCTCAGTCTCTGCTGGCCTGAGATGAACCTTCATCTCCACTGCTCTGGGCAAAGAGGAGCCCACACTCCTGCTGGCACTTCTTAGGACTCAGGGACACTGTGACAAAATCCAAAAACTTTGAATGTTCTCCTTTTTACCCCCTCTTTCCCTTCTGCCTCTTGTTGTGTGTTTGGAGGTGGTTTTTTCAGACATTATGCATGAACTGAGATTCTTTTTCCTCCTACTTTAGTATGTCAAGAATTGAAAATAAAACCAGAAACTCCTTCCAGTATTTATGGGCTTTTCCTTTTGTAAGTAATTTTGGTTGTTGCTACAGATGCACCATAGAAATAGAAATTACCATGTTTAGTCAGTGGTGAGCAAGAGGAAAGATGAAAAAGGCTCATGGTCCTAAGACAGCCAGAATAGTAGGGTTTATTATATTTGTATCAAAACTAACTTTTAAACTGGATTTTCAGTGAGCATTCTCACAGGAAGGACTCTCAACCAACAGATTGCAGGGAAACACAATCTCTTTAATTGACAAAATAAAGTCCAAAGGCAAGGCAAAATTTTGTGACAGCCAGCCAGTTTGATGCATTCTGTTAAATTTCTGTGCACCTATTCCCAGAATGAAATAATTTGGCTGAGATTATCAGGTGACTCCTTTGTGCTCTGAATTGGGTTGAAAGTCCCTCATTTCCTGAGCTGGCCCTGGCACATGCCTCCATGGGTTTGTCACTAGGTTTTCTCCTTCCTAAAAGATGGGTAATGCAGTTATCCCAACACATTGGGATTCTGACAAGCAGTGTCAAATCTCATGATAGCATATAATGACTCTCATTTTCAAACAAGAAAGAGAAATGGTGGTTATTGGAAAATGTTGTTAGATTTTTGTATTAAATCTTGCATAGTAACAGTATAATTATAATGTGTCATCTCTGGCTCAGTAATTTGACAATTCAGTTCTTTTTTGGGGGGCAGATGGCCTACAACATACCATATTTTTATAATTAGTTTATTCTCTGCAAACTCAGTATGTAATTACTCCCTCATTCATTACTAGTTTCTTTGAAATCTCCCTTTTCAAGAACTAATAAATCCTCCAACACAAGTGAAGCTTAAATTTCTCTTTGTACTCTCCTCTTTCCTCCTCTCTAAGGAGCTTTAATACTTACCACCCTGGTTATTTCACACTCCACATTATTTTAAATACATCTTCATCCTCACCCTCTGTAAAACACTTGGCCACCTTTCTTTTCTGCCCCTTTTTTTAAAGAATAGTGGATTTAAAGGTGAAGTTTTCTTGCCAGCAGGGTTAGGTACATAAATAAACAGAGTCTAAAATGCAAAGTGCTATGGGTGTATGTATATATCTGTGTGCTGCATTCCAGTGAGTGATGGGAGAGCACTCTTCCTCACAGTGCCAGTGCAGCAGGCATCTGTAGAAATAAAATCACATGATTTCTTTTTTAGTGTTTGAATCCCTGCTGCAGTACTTAGCTCATTTTAAATTGTTTTAGGCAGTGACATAATATGCTGACAATAAAGTTTCTTTCCAAATCTATGTAGCTGCAGGTGCTTCAAACTCTCCCAACCACTCCTTTGAGCCCAGCTTAAAGCTCTACTCTGAGCTTTGCTCCCCAAGAACAGCCCCTTTGTTGTGGTGCTTATCTGGGTACTGCCTGTGGCCTGATGCTGCTGCTCCAAAGTGCTTCCCACACTGAAATAACAGGCTCAGGTTTCCAGCTTACCCTCAAAACAAATCAAGTCTTTAAAAATAGAATAGCTCAAACAAGCAAACTTCAGGGGAAATTTGGCTCTATCCTTCTTCCTTTTAGGTAAGGTTATGTTCTGTCTAATTTCAGACTAGCACTCTTATCTTAGATTTAAACCATATCATGGAGGCTGAGATTTTCAAAGCAGCTTAAAGGATTTAGAGACATTTTCCATTCAAATTAAGGATCTTTCTTTCAAAATCCTTTTCATCACTATGTCTTGGTGTTTTAGTAGTTGTTCTTTAAGCAGTGCTTCACTTCAGTCACACAGAAATTCTTTGTGTTGCTACTTAATATTCCCCAAAAGGGCAAAGAGGAAAAGGAGTGGGAGGACAGGGATGCTGTGCATTACATCTGCTGTCTGCAGCATCCCAGTGGCTGAACAGGGCTGCTCCAGGTGCTTCAGCACCCCCTGTGCCCCATGAGACACTGACTTCAGTGACCCAAGTACGTGGGAGAGGGAAAAAACTCCCCAGGACTGAAGGTGGGAGCTCCTTCTCCTGCTGTCTGATTTAGTCACTGTCGTTATCAGCTGTTGTTCTGCCTATTTCTTCATCCCTTTCCTGCCTGAAATAATCCCAGACAAGAAATGAGGCATTGTTCTCCCACATGATCCTTGTTTTCTTCTCTGCCTGAACAAGACAAGCTCCTGAAAACAGATATGTTATGGAGCACCAGAACTGATGGCTGTATGGGGAATTTGTTGCAAATGTTTGACTTGTAAGAGATGACTCATGGTGAGCTGTATGCCATTGGAAATTCAGATTTTCTTAGGTCAGAGTGGCGTTGCTCCATGATATCAGTGGCCTGTTTGGTTCAGAGATTATCATTGTGACACTGACATGTATTAAGAGCTGAAAGAGACTCTACAGAAACCATTTTCAAAAAACCTGCACAGAAAAGAAAATATTTTACACTTGCTAAAAATTTCACTAAACAACTTGAGACTTGACACAGCCTAAATCAGTTTAGATTTTTTTCTTTCTTTCTGATTTTTTGCTGTTAGTGTAACCATTAGCATTTAAATTCTATATAAATTTTAATGTTAATTATGTAAGGGTCCAACTTGTTTTAAGATGTGTTATATATATTGAATCAAATCAGTTTAAAAATTAATATATTCTGCTGCAGTGAATATCTGAGACTAGATTAAAACACAGTCTGGAGGATTTTGTCTTCCTTTAGGTTCAGAAGATTTGTTTCCACAGTGTCACACCTACTGAGGGTACAGTGCCAGCACAGCCCACCCTTGGCAAAGGGACAGGAAAACACCACCAGGAAAATGGGAATATGAGTGTAACTCCTGTGTGTGTGGCTCTGGTCCACAAGTGCTCACAGCAGCTTGAAAAGTTCTGTCCAAAACTGTTCATGCTAAATGGAAAAACGGCCAACAGATTAAACAGCTACCAAGGAATTATAAAATTAAAATAAATAACTAAAAAGGAGTAGTGATGGGTCACATATCACAAGATCAGCAGGAATGAGTGGCTCTTCCAGGGCATCACACCCAAAACCCAAACCACTGCACTCCCCCAGTGTGTTTCCCTTGTTGATGTATGAAGGATCCCCACTGTAATCTGGAACCTGCTGGTTTGGCTGGGCAGGTACTGTTCTGCTGAAGGGACAGAGACAACATTTTAGATCCTGTTGGGTCACAAATAACTCTTCAGGAGCTGCTGTTGTACTCTCTGCTCTTTGTAAAGCACCTGGGAAAGGCACAGGGTGAAATGCTGAGGCAGTTTATCTGAGTTGGGCAAAAGTATTTAGAATTTTCCTACATGGAATAAGAGCCCTGATGGAGTTATTCCCATACTTGACTCGAGTTTCCTGCCTCAACAGGAGCACAGCCCTGCCTGTGACTCTCCAGACACTGGTCTGAGTTTCTCAGAACCATCTGCTGCACCTTCCCAGCCAGCCCAGGCACTGCCCTCCTGACAGTTTTTCTCCACAGGTAAAACTTGACCACTCTGCTGCAATTTAAACCAAGGCACCCTTCAGTGTGGTGCCTCTGTGCATCCTGATCAGTGAATACCTGCTGCACTAAGGGCTGCAATTGAATCCAGGACCTTTAAGAAGCTGTGTTTTTTTAATGTACCTATTATAAACCCTG
The DNA here is from genome assembly GCF_001522545.3 of Parus major. Lineage (NCBI taxonomy): Eukaryota > Metazoa > Chordata > Aves > Passeriformes > Paridae > Parus > Parus major. The sequence continues at coordinate 4,860,150 of NC_031783.1, forward strand.
CATTAAAGCCCATTTTTTTGCTGTGATGTTCCAGTTTCAGACCATTTCCTCCCAAATTGTAAACATGCAGCTCCATGAGCAGTGCAGCTACTGAAGCCTGCTTTTCCATCGATTTCTATCCCCTTGGTTGGATTCCCTGGTGTCCAGGACCATGCAGGCTCCTTCCCAAGCTGGCATTGCACTCTCTCATTTCTGCCCACATTCCTCCCCTCGAGCAGGAGCTCTCTGTGCTGACACACGGAGTGTCAGGCTGCTTTTCCCCTCAGCAAGGGCTCTCCTCACTGAGGTTTGCTGTACTGGAGACTGAGAGCAGCTGGTTTGATAGCCCTGCCCTGGTGAGCGTGGATCAGATCAGTCATGGGCTCAGAGGTATCAGCAACAGATGAACATGGCCAGAATAAAAACACTTCCTTTTTTTCTCCTTTTTAGTTTATTTCTTACTTTTTTTTTCTCTCTTAATTTCAAATTTGTTTCCTACCCAAGTTTTTTTGCCCTCCTGATGGAGGTTTGGAGCTGCAGCAGCAGTTACAGTGCACAGAACAAGGCACTGTTGCAGTTGCAGGGAAATTGCACCAGCCTTGGCCCTCCCTGAAAGCTGAATTCAAGTGTTTATTGATAAAATCCCCTTGACAGGTAATTTGCTTCAGTATTTGGCCTCTGCAGTGCAGTGTAAAGTGGTGTTGGGTATTGGAAGGAGAAAGAGATATAATGGAATACACTTTCTTTCTCTTTCTAAACTGCACAGGCTTCTTTTAATTTATTTTTTTCTTTCACTATATTGAAGCTTTCTAAAAGTCTTCCAAGCTCATTGTCAGTATCTGTTTTAAAAGCCTTACAAAACACAGAGAGATCCTTAAGTTCCTTTCAAATTAATTGTAATATTGGAAAGTTAGTTTTTTCAATCTTTTCTAGTATTTTCAGGAAGAAAAAGCTGAAAACCAAACAGGAATTTGTATGCTCACATGTTCTTTGTGCTTGTAATGGTTACTACCAACTGTGATCACCAGGGAAACAGCAGATTCAGTGAAATTTAATTCCAGTAAATATCCAACAAAATACCATATATTATTAAATAGAATATGGTTTTTTTTTTCTGCACAAAAGATCCAAATATTAAAATTTGACTGTTCTCAGGTCCTTTGCCAGGAAAGACAAAGTGCTTTGGGGTGCAGCAACATTTACTAGCAGAAAATTATGGATAACTTATCTGTAGAGAAAGTTTCATCTTACTTGATAGCCATTAGCATCCAGCCCAAGCTTACAGAAGTCAATAAAAAACCTTGCACTAATTTTTGTGAGGTTTGTGCCCACAGTCCACTCATGGGCATTTTATAAGTGGTCTTATTTGTTACTGTAGATGTTCTGTTCCACCACAGTGTTCAATCCTGTTCTGAAACCTGCTAAAATAAATTATACCTACCTGTTCCTTGCACACTGCTTAACAGAACACAGCTACAGAACGTTTCTGTATCATCTTTGATCTCTAAAATTGAACCGGCAGCCTCTCGGCAATAATCACACTCATGAGGTTTCTGATACTTCCAGCCTTTTACCTGGATGGGAGAAACTGCACTTTGCTTTCTTGTTCATCTCTGTAAGGATTTAGCTGTATAACTTCCAGACCAGACCTTGGAGTAGGTTCTGCTGGAATTTAGATAGATGTGTGAAGGGGGTTTTAACTTGTCTGTGTCGGTTTGTTGAGCTCGTTCAGACGTCCCCAGCTGTTAGGAAATGCAAACTGCTTTGTGATCTTCTCAATAAGCCTTGACATCGTATTTAGCTTCTGAGGATGATGAGAAAAGCCAAAACATGAGGGAGCTGGTACAGCTGAAAAAGCTGCACAATCTGCTGTCTTTGCTCAAAAGGCAAAATATCCATATCCATGCATCCTTTGTGGAGGTGCTGTGTTTACCTTGGTGAGACCCTTCCAAAGGGAAGATCTGGTGTCACCTCTGCTTCCCGTGGAAATGAAGGGCACGAGCTTTACAACATCACTTACTCTACCCATATTGATTAACAAATTCCCTGAGAAGCAGAATAATATTCTTACAATAACAGCTCATTGACAAAGAATTGGGCTTCTGGGACTCCTTGCAGCATGTAATCTGAAATCCGTGACCAGTCACTGGATCCAAAGATGGATCCAGCATTTTCTGGAGTAAGGGATATTATAACACAAGTATTGTAAGCTAGAGAGGTTTTACTGCCATTTTTTGGACATCAGACTATTGCACTGGCTTACAGGACCTGAAGGCTTGTCTAGTACCTATGCTCACAAGGTAGTGGGGAAAACATACAGGAAAGTGTGGCTAATCCATTCCCAAAAAAATATGGATGAGAGGATAGTATATGTTGCATATATTATCCTCCCATATCCCTTTATCCTGGTTTGAGTAGACCAAAAGACATTCCAGAATCCCATTCCTTAAAATACATTCTGGGAGAGGAATTTGAAAAATTCTAGTTGTAAAAGTGGTGTAAAAAAGGAGTAAAGCCAAGGCAGATTGTCATTTGGAGTAAACTGGCTGAGATAAAATCAGCTATTCTAATGTGAATATTCACTGTGTTTAATAGCCTTCTTCTGAGACTGGTTTTAAAAAGGGGAAAAATGCTCTGTAGCACCTGCATGCTCTTCTGCCTTGCTGACCACGTATTTAGGCAGGAAATCATGTCACCTCCACTGCTAACTTTAGTGATGTGGATTTTTGTGTCTCCAAGCCAGGGCTGCTGTTTGTCCCTCTGGCCCCACAGCATCACTGGCTCCCTCTCAGCCAGAGCCAGGCAGACACTGCCATGAGCAGAGCAGGAACATCCTGAGTGCTGCTTCTCCTCGCTCAGGAGGAGCCAGACCTCATCCATCACCCACAGGTGCCTTTTCCTCCAGTGCCAGCCCAAACCAGGAGCACAACTACCCTGCTTCTCCAGTCCCAAACTGCATCTGGCTGCTCTGGCCAATTATTTGCACTGCCCCAAAGGAAACTGGGAAAAAATCATCTTTGGAAGCAGACAGATTTTGCTTGCTGTCACCAGAAAGGTTACTTTCTTTAGTCTCTGAAGGCTTTGGTGGATCAATTCTTGTGCATGGGAAAATAGATTAGAAAGACGCCGTCAGGTACGCTGTGCACAAGATAGACAGATGGAGACAGTGGTATCTATCTGCTACAGGGAATTGTCAGAGGGGCACAACTCATCACACTGGTTCTTAGAGAGCTTAATTTGCTGCTGGTAAATAATCTATTTTTTATTACCTCACATCCCCAGATTGTCAACATTCTCAGCTTTTTGCCACAGCTAATTAGACAGGCAAAAGCCTTATAGCCTAAAGAACAAGTCTGAGCTAAGCACCTGCCAAAATATCTGGCTTTTTTTAAGAACTGGAATGTCAAAGAGTGAAGGGGCTGCAGATCACATTTAAACGCTTTGAGCATCAATAAGATGATTAGACCCATGAGGCAAACGTTCAGAATTTCTCTCAGACTCACCACTGAGAGAAGGCAAGATAAAACTCTGATAGATAAAAACTACTGTGCAATGGTACCAAAGCTAATTATTCTGCTGAACTCTTGGAGAAATCTTGCAGGGATGTGTTGACAGCATGCTCTGTGTGGCCACTTCTGTTCAGGAAAGCAATATTTAATTGCATATGTGAGTGTAGTCTCTCTGTGTAAAGTATAGCTTTTGGAAAAGAAATTGTCTGAACCAAAACAAATAATGACCTCACTGTTAGCCAGGCAAGGCTGATTTGGCAGGGAGAAGGGAGATTTTGTTGGGTTTCTTTTCATGGTGGCTTTATTTTGGTTTTCCCATCTTTATTTAAAAATCCTATTTTCAAACAATTAATTTTACAAGGAGATTTTACAAAAAGCTCTGCACCAAAGACAAAAGGCACCAAATGATGCCCCTGTGTCAGGCATGCCATGGCTAAGGAGTGCAAGCAAAGAGCAGCAAAGGTATCCTTGCAGTCCCTGTGTGTCCTCAGTGGACAGACTGGTGGTGTTCATGGCCCAGTGTGTCCATGTCCCACGTTCCTGCTGAGCTTCCACCCAGCACAGGGACTGCAGCCATGCCTGCAGCCCCTCCTTACCCTGCCCTTCATCACCAGGAGCAGATATGGTGTGTCCACAAGGCTGAAGGGGTGTCCAGTATTCTCACATCTGAGGGAAGAGATGATGTGAGAGACACTGGAGAGGGAAAAATCTCCCAGCCTCTCCAGCCTGAGCAGCCATTCAGCTCAGTGGGACTGGCACTGTTTAAGGAGTGGTGCAATCCAGCTGTTGGCTACCTTGGGCTTTCCATGGTTATGAGCTCCAGCACCTATTTGTGCCTTTGGAAGTCATCCCAGAATTTGCTGACTTGTGATTACTCATCAGGGACCCCATTCTCTCAGCTAAAGTGAATAACCCGCTTTTTCCCTAAATTAACTTTTACTGCAATAACTTTTTGCACTTTTCTGCTTCTGATATTGCAGAGAGAGAGATGGAATGGAGTTCAAGCAAGGAAAGTCAAGATAGATCATATGCCTGCACCAAAGTATAAGCAGTCACCAGCTGATGTCATACATTGCTTGATGGCATTGATATTGCTGGAAAAATCTCTATGACTGAAAACAGTAAGGATTAAAAAAATGGCAGACTGTATGTTTCTTTTCCTGATTGAATAGAAGGTGATAAATTTATTTTGCTTCCATTTATAGGCATGGTCTTGTATTATATTGATTTGCTATTTTTAAAATAAATTTTAAAAAAATTCAACTGGAAATAATTTAGGGCTGCAACAAAACCCACTGTATTCTGCCAATGCCTTCTGAGTAGCAAACTATAAGGCATCTTTCTTCTCATTCTCCACACTAAAGATGTTCTCTCTCTCTGTCACTTCCATAATTTCTATCTACATAGATTTTATATATTCTGAAACCACACTTTGAGATGGATTATACCTTCAGTCCTGTATGAACTAGCTCTGCTTCAAACAGCCTCCAATGCCAGAGCACTGCCACACCCACAGAGGAATCCCTGGTGCAGAGCTCAGGGTTATAACCCCCAGAACAGGCACAGGAAGGGGCTTTGACTGTGTGTGCACACATGATGCCTTGTGGTAACCCCACTCTTCTGTCACTGCATGGGAGTCTTTCACACAATTTGTACTTTGGGTACTGCTAAGCACTGCAAGCTGTCTAAACTCATGGTTTTTGCATAGATGGACTCCCAAAGCTCCTGTTGAGGAGGGGCAGTAGGAGAGCAGCTGGGTGGATGGCTGGCAGCTGGCCAAGGTCAGCCAGCACAGATGGGGAACTCTGCATGGTCATGAGTGAGAAGAAAAGTCAAAATGCTGATATTTTTCTTTCAATTTTTTGAGTTGAGGCTTGATTAATATTAAGTGCTTTTAGTTATTGTTATTGTTGTTTACCTGAGTTTTGAAATTCAAGCTCTCTCTGTCCCCCTTTTCTATTGCAAGGAAATGAGTGAATTCTTGTCACGATTCCTTTCTATCTGAGACATTTGGTGGTGTTTTCTCTCCTAGGCAGAAATGTCAGTAAGAAATTGGCAGGGTTCTACAGCCGTGGTCTGGCTTTGCCATTCAAAGTTTATCATTCTGCTGAGAAAGCCTTGAGGATTCCCAAAGCAATGGTGTGAAAATCAAGGTAAGCAGTGACTAAATTAAGTGCAGAGACTAAATTAAAATTGGACATTGTATTGTGTGCCCATAGCTGGAAAGGGAAGTTAAAATTAAAAACCAAAAGGGACTGTGGCCACTCTCTTTTCTTAGCTCTGGATTTAAACGTTCAGCTAATATCTTTCTTCATTCAGGACAAAGTCTGCTTGATTCTAGGACAATATTGAGTCAGGTTTAGTGTGTCAACAAGAGAGTCAGCCTTTCCTTTGAGAAGTGCATCACACACATGGGCACCTACTGTAAAAGGTGGGGAAGGAACTGGTAGTGATAACTGAGGTGAGGAGCTGAAGTGCTCTTGCTCTCACTCTCTATTTTTCACACATAAATAAGCACACATAGATGTCTTTCATATCCCTCCTTGCATCCTTTCCATAGGCTGCTCTGTCAAGTTGGGTTTTTTTTAACTAATTTAAGATTTCACATATCCAGTGAGAGCTGCTCAGGCTGAGCATGGTTTGTTTGCAGCTGGCACTGAGCTGCACAGCTTCCCCAGGGGTGCAGAGGTTTGGGCAGGGGCCCTGCAGTGCTGCTGGGGTGTGGGATAGAGCTCACCTGGGGGCTGTGCTCAGATTACACACAGGGAGCCCCAGCAGCAATTTATACAGCACTCTGTGATGCACCTCCACCTTTCCTGGCAGGCAGGTTAAGCCATGTCAGAAATCCCAGCCTCGACAGGGAAATCACTCCGTTTTCTGGCTCCCCTAGCCTGGAAATGCATTCCCTCTCTGCCAGGACTTGAGAGAAACACATCCGTAATCCACTACTCCTGTTTATAGGAGCAAAGCTTGCTTTACTGTGCTTGAATTTAAATAAAGGTATTTGCACATCCCTGATGAATTTTTTCCACCTGTATTTTTATCCATAATAGACTGCCTCTGTACTAGCAGTGAGTGATCAATTGTTTGGGGGTTGTTTGTTTTCAAGGCAACGCGTGGGTGATTCTCAATCCTCCCCTGTGACAGAGCCTGCTGTTATCAATACATTACCTTCTTTTCACTGGGAGCACAGCTTGCAGAAGGCATGGAAAATAAATGGGGTCTGGTTTAACTCAAGTGACAGGGAACCTGTCTGGTAAATCAGCTTCCAAAGCCTCTCCCACTTTGGAAGTGGCCAGGGCAAGACCTGCACTTGCAAGGTGCAGTGCAGTCTGAATTTTTTTATCTTTTTCTAATTAACAGGAGTTAGTCTTACAAAGTATCTGCAGCAAGTGAGAGCCAAGAGGCTGGAGTGAGTGCCCTCTGTGGTCTCTAAAGAAAGAGGACACATGCAGGGCTGGGAGAGCAGCTCTGACTCCAGCATCCCTTCAGTCCTGGACAGAGGGTGCCAGAAAGTTGTGTCCTGCCAAGGACCAGAGATGTCATGCTCTCTGTACCTCCTTTTCCCCTTCCACATTCAGTTTATTTGCTTTTTCAAGGCATAGAGACACAGAATAGTCCTCAAGTAGTTTTTACCCTTCCTACTGAGGAGGGGTTTCTGTCTCATTTAGTGGCTTTAGGCAGTGCTGAAGTTCAATGAGGAGGAGCAGGGACTCAGCTGGAAATGCCAGCGTGCCTGCCAAACTGTCACCCGAGGTGTTTTCAGATGAGGATGTCTGCAGAAATTACACTGAGGCTTGGCATCACCAGACAAAGTGACTCTCTTAGCCCCACTGCTGACTAATACAGACAGCATGGTCTGTCGCCCCATTAAGGAGCTGTAGCTGCATGGAAAATAAAAAAATTTTAAAAATAAATTAAATAGAGTGGAATTCTGTAGGAGCAACTTTTATTACCAGGAAAGAAACATCTCTCATATAAAGAATCAGTATATTGCTGCAAATTTAGCTAATTTTCCTGATATTTCCCCATCCATTTCACTCTGGCATGGTGTGTGTCCTGCCGTGCCTCAGGGCAGCAGCACAGCCCCTGCAGTGGGTGTCCCTGGATGCTGGTGCCTGCAGAGATAGCTGGGGGCACTGGGGATAGCCCTGTGTGCACCAGCAGCTCTGGCAGGGCAGGGCTGGGCACCCTCCACACCCAGCAGCCCCAGCCTGGGCTGGTCCCTCCAGCTGGGCAAGGGGATGGAGCTGCTCAGGGGCACTGCTGGGCTCCTGCTGCCCTTGGGCTGCTCAAACACAGCTCCCCGTGGAAAAGGGCTTTCCAAAATGCCATTCCTCACCACAGTGTTTCATTTCTCCCAGAAATTTTTAGTTTGGGATGTGTTTTGTTGGTGTAAGGAGGGGGGATTTCCCTACCTGTACACAAGCTCACCTTGGTCTCTCTTTGTCAAGCTGAGCTTTTTCTGGCTCATGCTTCATTACCAATAATAATAAGAGTTTTCTGAACAAGAGAGATCTTGAGGCTTCAGCATTTTCACCATTCAAATGTGAGGACTATTATCTCAGTTGTTGTAGGCCTGAATCCTCCTTGCCTGCATGGCACCCTCCCTCAGTGGCACTAGCACAGCTGAGAAAAAAACAGCATCAGCCTTTCCTACACTGAGAATTTCAAGGGCCTTGTCTCATCTGGTCCAGCTTTATGTGTCTGTAACACTGAGATTTTTCACCTCTTTACAGGACACCCTACTAATTCCTATCTCCTTTCTATACATCTTTTTCCTGGTAGTATATTTGTATTTTACTGGCTTCGTTTTTTCTTTCTATTTCATCCTTTTGTTCTTAGTTTTTGGATTCCCAGATTTCCTCTGAGGAACCATCTGGAGTAAAAATTTATGTGTTGTCCCTCTTAGGTCTTATGCCTGAGAAAGCTAATAACAGAATTTCTGGGTCCTTTACCTGCTCTCTTACTGTCCACTGCAGTTAATGATGGGTTTATTGTCAAATTTTAAAAAATAGGGAAGATTGCTGTACCAGCTGGAGGAGTGCTGCTTTGTGGTTTGTTTTTCTGGGAGATATTTTAAGTTGGCTTAAACTCACTGATTGGTAAGACCAGGATTGCTGAAAAGCAAATAAAACCTTGAGGGGATTGGAGACTTTTCTTTCCCCCTTTATTCTAAAGAATATATTAGCCTTCAGTTCACAAATAAATCACAGGTTCCAGAAAATCTGAGTCTCTTGCTTGAGCCTCTAACAGGGTATGAATAAATGTGTACTCTGTTGCAGCATGTGTGGTGAGTTAGGAGAGATATTTCTGCTTTGCTAAGCCTGATCTGATGGCTGTGTTTGATTCTGTATTTACCTTAGCCAGACCCAGGGAGTGTTTCATTAATTTGAGGAATGCCAGAGCTTTTGAGAAATTAAATATCTCACTCAAATCACCTATTTTAATTTCAGTATTATTCCTGCCAAGAGATGTGAAGCTATGTCATGGCTTTGTGTGCAGGAGCAGCGTTTCAGGAATTTGTGTGCTGCAAGAACAGTGCATTTCTTGTAATACCTGACTGGCTTGCAGAGTCCAGTAATGCTGATTTTCTGTGTAGGCAGAATAGAAAGATGTTAAGTCCCTGTGTTAATGCAGATATTTGTATTTAGAGCTGAGTTTCCCAGCCCTGCTTTGCTTGTGCTGTCCCTGAGCAGGGGCACAGTGCATTAACTGCAGGCAGTGCTCAGATCTCCACTGACATTCCTGTTCCCTGGGACCAGGGGCTCTGGGGACATGGCTAGAAGCCTGACTATTACCTAGTACTGCGAGCTGAGTCTTTGGAAATCTTTTAAGAACCTTTTGGTTCACTCTAAAAAAAGTCTGACAACTTCTGGCAAACACTGGGAGTTTTACAGTCTGGTTTTCTGTAGGAATCCTTGCTCGGTCTGTGTATGTGTGTTTTCCTCCACTGGAAATCTCTGAGCCTATTGATGTATTTAGACTCAGTCTATCATGGGTTAGAAGCCCTAAAAGAAAAAGGTAATTAAATTCCTGTAAGTTTTCCTGAAAACAATCAGATGCAAGGGACTAGAGTTGGAGTATTCCCAGTAATAGTTTTAATAACTTCTGAACTCTGCTTTGGCATGGATTTCATGATCCCCTCATATCCTCCCCAGCCTAATGAATTTTATGACTGTTAAAAACCTCAGTGTGATTTAGTTGATGGGCTTTTTTTTTATTATTATTTAAAAGGTCGTCCAAGAGACACCAACAAATAACAAGCAGGATTTCTCCATTGCTTTTCCTGATCGAACAGATCATTTTTCTTCTGGAGTGCCCAAGGGATTTGGATCCACACTGAGCTGATGGAAAGCAGTCATTGGCACAACTCTCAGATGTTCATCAGAGGCTTTCAAACAGACTTCTGATTCCACCTCTTTAGTCACTTTGGTTAAATTTGTCTTTCAGAATTAATTTTAAACCCAGATAATAACTTTTCTAGTTGCTGAAATAGCCTATCTTCCTTTTTATTTTTTTCCCTCAGAAAATGTACATCCCCAGCACTTAGAAAGAAAGAGAGAAATGTTTAAATAAGTCAAAGATGCCATTTTGGGACTAAACTATTCTTAGCATTTACAAGGAGGAAATTATTTAATAGAACTATAATCTCTGTTAGTAAAAGAAATTCACTGTAAGACATTTACAGGATTGTGGCTTTAAACTGTGCATTCCTCAAGGCTTTATGTTTTCATCTTCAAACCCTCACAATGATGTCTTGGCACTTGAAATGGCCCTGGGAACACAAAGAGGCAGGAGAGCCCACTTGGTTCTCTGGGTGCTCAGTTTGTAGGGGATGTGTCAGAAAACATGAGCCACATTCAAAACAATTGGCACTCACATGTATAGATACAAATATTTTAGTTTAAAAATATGTTAATCTTTAAGCATAGGTTTTCTTTAACCAAAGTTTAAGACTTATCTGTAATTACTAATCAAACATCACACAAGGATACCTGGAAATGCTCCTGGTTTTATCATTCCTATTGATTCCATCTGCACTTTCTCTCTTGTCATTCATGATTTCTTAAGGTTAAATCAACCTTAAATCCTTAAATCAATTGTCATCATCTATGATGAGAATCTTGATTCTAATCATATGAAGAAACCTCTCCAAATCTTGAACCCAAAATCATATTCAGCATGAATTCTGTTTGCACCCCCACCAGGAAAGCTGGGAAATGCTCGCTCTGCTCCCAGCCTGAGCAAAGCTCTAACAGCCACTAGGCTGTGCTGAGAAAGAAATGAGATTCTCTAGAATTTAGACTGGAAATCATCTGAGGACAAGACTGTGAGAATTTGCTTTGCTGACCTTGTTACACACGAGGAGCTGAGGAGATGCTGCCAGAGCTGGGAGGGCTCAGCCACAGGACGGATCTGGAGCTGGGGCCAGCCAGCAAGGTCCCAGCAGGATCCCAGAGGAAGGCAAGGAGTGTCCTCCCAAGGGACACAGCCCAGGATCCACCCCATGGAGAGAGCCTGGGGAAGGTGCAGAGGAGAAGGCACCTGGAGCACTGCAGAGCCGTGCTTTCTCAACTCTGACAGGAGTTTTGAGCTTCAGCTGTTGCCAGCGGGTTTATCAATAGTTAACTGATGCTGAAGCTTCGAGTTGAAGGCTTGGGATGCTTGAGCTCCATGGGATTTAGTGATTTCTCAATGCTGAGCAAGACCTAGAAAAAGTGATGCTTCTGTGGGCCAGCAAATAGCAAATTTGAAAGCTTCTATAAAAGTCCTCCCTGCCAAAAAGAAATGCTCACAAGTTTTCTTTTGGGATGGTTTATATTGTTTGGAGATTTTTATTTTATTTTTTTTTCCTTATAGGAACAATCTAGACAATGTGGCATTGCTCCCAAATCTGAAATCAATTTGGCATGTCTTTGCTCCTCAGCTTTTTTTTTTATTTCCCTCTTCTGGGCATCTTTAGAAGGACATTGAACACAGAGAACTGGAAGGGATGGGTAATTTGTTATAGGTGACTGAAATATGTGAGGAAAATTAGATGTACTTAGTAGACAAAGGTCAGAATTAACATTTATGTATCTGAACACATACATTTAGAGGAAATGGTGTGTTAAACCTGAACCTCTATTAGTAATGATCACAAAATTCAAATAAAACATTTTCATATTAGGAAACAGGATTTTCTCCCCATTTGTTGCATGCTGGCCGTTCTGGTATCCCCAACTATTTGAGGTAATGTTCAGAGAGAGCCCTGGCTTCTGAAAACACCAGTCCCAGATGAACAGCCAAACTCAAATGCTTTGCTGAGCTGATTTTCAGACACTAGGACTGAAGGTTTTTATTTTTGCTCTGTGTTCAGACCCTGAATCCCTGAAACAAGTGTGATTCACTTAGAACTAATCTCATCTCCCTCCACACTGCTATTTTCTCAATAGCTTTATTTCCCTGCCCCCTCACCCCTCCCAAAATGAACATAAGCTGTCCTGTATAAAAGGTAGTCCCTGCCTGGCACGAAGCACTCGGAGCTTCATTCTGGTGCGAGGCTATTGCTGACCAGGGCAGCCTTTCAGTGAGCTGACCCAAATCCTACAATCCCCTCAAAAATACATCTAAACCTGCCTGTCTGATTTCCATCAAGGATTGGGATTCTCAGGTCTGCTTGCTTGGGTTTATTTATTTTGTTCCAGTTCAGCTTTTCAGCACATCACAAACACATTTACAAATACCTTGAATTATGCATTTCCCATGGGGTGAAGAATCTTTAGTTTAAACCCTTTGTATTTTCTTATATCTTATTCTGGTGCTGTAACTCCCCAAATGGAAGGTAGCTGTAAAAGCTAATTTAACACAACACCCTAACACAGTCCATGGTTTCTGGGGACAGGAAGGCAGGGGTTGCAATGTTTGGGGGTTTAGTGGTTGAGGGGTTGCAGTACAATAAGATTTCTATTTTCCTTTGCAATAAACCCTAAAGCCCACAGTGTGTAACCCGCCAGAATGAGTTACCTAATGATTATTTCCAAGGGATCCGTGATTTGCAGGCGCCATCATCTGGGCACAGCCTCTGTTTGCAACTGGAATTAATGGAGCCGGCTCAGAGATACAAACTTTGGAGCCTCGAAAATTCTGCAAATGGTTCCTGCTAATAAAACAGCATTTTTCTCTAAATAAATATATGTGCCTGTACCCCCCAGCACACACACACACTTTCTGGGAGTGTTTAGAGATGATAAATACTAGGTAGTATAGATGGATTAATCCTTTCTTGAAGATTTAATTATGTCCTTGACTGTTGGGACTAAATCCATTAAATCAAGATGGAATTTCTAATCTGTCAGCATGTCTATTCCAAGCACGCTGGTGTGCACCACAGGCAGCTCATCTGTGAGATACAAGCCCCTGGCTCCAGGCCATGAGACCTTCCCAGCTGCAGGTTCAGCTTCGTGCCCCTTGGGTGCTGTGCTCCTTTCACCACTCTCTGCTGGAGAATCATCTCGGGTTAAAATAGGGTTAAATGGGAACCCAAACCATCTCTGCGTGCTCAGGAGCTTCAGTCGTTTATCTGATGGTGAGGAAGGGAAGACCACCCTTCTGTCATCAAAAAAATTACTCTTTGTTCACCCATTGCAAAATAAATATTAAGTCTTTGTTCCCAGTGCCTGGCAGGAGAGGAGCAGAAACTGAACTTGTGTGACTGCAGGCACAGCAGCCAGGGCAGGGCTCAGGAATTCCTTCTGAGATAATAGTTCCTTCCACAATCATCTGAAGAGCCTGGTTTTCATTTGCTTTTCTTTTTGAAATCTTTTCCATGCCTTTTGGGGGATTCCCTCTGGCAGAAGTGTTCCAGGGCACTGGTGTTTGGCAGTGGTTTCCGTGGCTTTGGCAAGAGCAGGACAATGGGCAGTTTGACCCCAAAGGCAAAATCCTGGCAGCTCTGAAGCTGATAGGCCCTCCTAATACCTCTGCTCCCAATACATTGCCTTAGCAGAGTAATTCAAATGGATAAATATCTAATGAAACATAAGAAAAACATTGGATTTCAAAATGAGAATCACTCTGGAAACAGCAGAATTGGTGTGCTGGGACAGAGCAGTTCATACACACATGTTTTTGCTGTTCCTTCCCTCCTGCTTTCTTTTCTAAAATTCCTATAGGTCCCGTGAGGAGCAGGAGAATAAACCTGTTGTCAGTTTTATTGCAGAGCTGGCTGCCTAAACTGATGTCTCACTGCAACATGGTTATAAAAAGGTAAAAAAAAAAAAAAACTGCCAAAAAGCCTTGCTGATGTAAATGATATTCCTGTTGGAAGACTCTCCAGGAAAGGGCCTCTGAAACAGGAGAAGCCTAATACATACAGCAGTAGTTTCAAAACACCGACTTAAAAATTTAAAGCCCTGTGGCTTTTTTTTCCCTGCTGTAAACTGTGAGCAGAGCTGCCTGGGCTCTGCTCTGAGGAGGATGGAGAGAACAGATCCACGCAGTAAAGCACGGCGGTCTGGTGGTGATAGGTGATATGAATTTTAAATTAACCTGCAAGACAAATAATTTTCTATATTTTGGAATGCAGCCTGACCTAAAATTTTCATTTACATGTTCATTATAGCTTCAGGAAATTGCCATCACCGACACCCCTGATTTCTAGTACCCAACATATGGTGTTCTTTCTTCTCTTTCTCTTTCACTAAGGGAGGCATTTTGATGATCTAACTCCTTGTGTCATTCAGATGAGGCACATTGTTGATACAAATTGTCCCAAGGTCTGGCATGATTGCTCAGTTGTAGGCTGTGTGTACTCTCTCCCCAGGAATCACTGCATCCCTTTCCAAAGTCAGCCCTGTCATGTTGTATTTGAAAATGTCAATACACTTGGAAATTTCATTAAAATCTTAACGTTGTCTTGGGTTTGCATAATTAGGATGGAAATCTCGTGAGAATATTTTTCCCCATGATGCCACTTATATTTCTTCCTTATAGCCAGGCAGAGAGCAATACCAATACAAAGCTCACTGAATTCATGTACATTCAAATGAAAAATAACCAGGGAAAGGTACTGATTTCTACATGTCCAGAGTTCAGTCTGGTTTATTTTGGGACCTACATGCTGAGCTGTTCATTTGTTACACTCATTCCAAGGGGCCTGTCACTGATGAGATACCAGGCTTCCCAGAAGACAGTTCAAGGGATAAGCCATGCTCTCTCAGAGCCCTTAATGCCACCTGTGAGCCAGAACTGCAGCTTCTGTGCAGCACCAGCTCTTGCCTGCTCTTCATTGCCACTGCTTCCTTCAAAGGGGATTTAATTACCAACTTTCTCTGCTCTCTGTGTGAAATTTTAGAGGAAAAAAAAATGTATAAGGATCCATTTGACCTCTCTTCTGAAAAGCAGTGATGTGAAATGAATATTTGTTGGACTATTGATCTTTGCTTGTTCTTAAATACACTGCAGCCTTAATAAATGCCTTTGGTCCATCCCTCAGCTGGTGTAAATTACCATGGCTCAATGCAGCTGAGAGGATTTACATCACCTGAAGACAGGCTCCTTGGCCAGCTGGAGCAGCTGCTTCTCAAGAGCAGGGCAGTGAGTGTGGCCCTGATGGCACTGACAGCACAGCCCACCCTGCAAAGCCCCCCTGGCCTGCTCTGCTCAGGCACTTCTGGGGAGGAGGGCGAGCATCCCTGCTTCTCAGCATGGTTTGTGTCTGTTCTCTGCCCTGCTCTGCTCAGCTCACAGGAAACACTGGAGCAAGAGTGACTTTTGGGGGTCTGCACACCCCACAGCCCTCGTGCCACAGCCTGGGAGGGCTCCCTGTGCTGCCCTTGTGCCTGCTGCTCCTCACCCCTGAGCCAGCCCCACTGCCAAAGTTATTCAGCGTGTGAGTGCTCTTACTTTTATGGGCGCTTTATGACTCTTCTGTGTGGAACATATAATTTTAATGGGTGGAAATCAAATTAACTCTAAACCCCACTTGACTAGTGCTTCTTGTGAAGACAGTGGAAATTCTGTTTGCTGCATTCCCAGCTCTCCAAACCGCGGTAACCTCTTGGCCTCCAATGCTTGCTGTGTGCAGTGGGAGTCCAGAAATCGGTACCATTTCATTCAGCTTTGCTATTTCACAACAGTTGGGATTTTCATAAAGCAAAGAACTCAACTAAAATACTGTCTCGCTCCCCACACCACACCAGCACATGTGCACATTGATGGAGGGAGGACTTATCTCCATGTGCAAGCTGCTAATTGTGAAGTCTTGCAACATAACAGGGATTGTGCTGGGATATAGAAATTCTAAATAAGACACAAATCAAGGCTGACTTTGAATTTTAAGAAACCTTTGTCCATTACTTGGCTGTATTCCTCTGCCATTTGAGATAGTCAGAGGGAGTTGGGAATAATTGATCCAATATAAATCTCTGACTTCAAATGCCTGCCCTCTTCTTGCATGTCTGCTCTCCTCTTCTAGGCCTGCTGAATATCTCTACTTTGAATGCATTTCTAGACGTGCTTTTATCTTTTCCAGTTTCTGTTAACTAGTTGTAATATAAGCAAAAGATTGCAATTAGATGTTATATTGATTTAGTCCTGAGGTATGGCAATTGTTAGGTAACTGTATGTTGGTAAACACTATTTGGCACCTCTAAAGTGAAAAATAGATTAAGATTATAAAAGGCTGTAAAACATCCTGAAGTCTCTTCCTGTGTCTGTTGGAAAGGCTTGCAAGGCACAGTTATTTTCATGTAGTATCTTCAAGAAGAATTGGGTTGGGAAAGGAGGGGGGATCATGTTTTGGGTTTGCAAATTTTATATTATATTTATTGCCATCATAGGCATCCCTCTGAGCTTTTCCTCTCCCAGTTTGTCTTTGCTGTCTGTGTTTGAATATTCACTCTTTCTTTGCAGGTGAATTAATTTTACCTGTAATTCAGTTTGCTTAAGCCAAAGTAGCACATTTGTAGGTGGTCAGGGCTCATGATTTCATAATGCAGATTATGCATAACTGCTAACTGGCTCCTTTTTGTAATGAATCTTGCTGTACAGAGTGAATTCATGTGAAGATGCACCACCATGTGGACTTGCACTATCTGTGGCCTGATGATTACTCCTAGTGGCAAGATGTGATGTTATTTATGTTCCTCTGTCCCCACAGTGTGGTCCTGCTGCCAGCTGGGAGGGGACTGAGGTGATCCAAGGCACTATGGGTCCTTCAGATCCCATCTCTATTTTTTTAGCTCTGATGTAGCCTTCAGCTGGAAAGCAGTGGCTCTGACATACAAATACCACTTATAAAAAAGCAAATTAAAATTGTGCATGTAGCCAAGGACAGCATTTGGTGAGACAAAGGCATGGTAACATCCTAAATCAAAGAATTTGCAGTAGGAATGACAACATGCAGTTACACTTCCAATGTTGATGGCAATTTGGTACTTTAGGTTTGTTGGTTTTTCAAACCAAGCTTAATTTTTTTGTACAGACAGTAGCAGCCAACTCTGAGCAAGCAAGCAGCAAGATTTCAGCTCTCCTTTTCAGTCTGGTTTAAATGAGCCGAGCCAAGCAGCCAGACCTTGGTGCAAATGTTATATCCCATTGAGTCAGACAGCTGTAAAGGCCAGTCTGGGTTTTAAGGTCTTTCCAGAGCCGAGGACTCCCTGTAGCTAATCATTCAATCCTTGTCCTCTCTTCACCCTTCTTAAGAGTATTTTTTACTTGAAACTTTCTGTTCCTTTCACATGAGTCAAGCTTTGGGTCTCCAGTGTTGCTGTAAACAGCTCCCAGGCAGCTGGGTAATCTGTACTGGCACCAGTAAGGGACACTTACAGGAGAAAACCTTTGGGGAAGGGATGAGTGTTTGATCTGGAAATCACACAGGGAGAATGAAGGCAGGATTTCATGCCATTGTTTTACAGAATTGCTTTTTTTGCTAGCGCTGTGCTTTAGTTAGCACAGACAGGAGTTTATGCTGACACTGCAGAGCTGAAGTTTGAATCTTTTCCAAACTTCCTTACTGACCAGGAGCCTTAAAGGTTTTTGAGAACTACAAAGGAACATCTGTGCAACAGAATTCATTGAGCAGACGTCTGCTAGAGCATCTCCAGGGCTACCTGCACCCTGCTTGGTTTCCTGTTATAGATTATTTTAGAGGGGGTTTTGGCATCCATCTGATTCTGTCAGATCTTGTAGCAAGGAGCAGCTCTTCTGATCTCATTCATTCTATTTGTTATACTTATTTTTCAGTACATTTTTATCATTCATAGGTTACAATTCAACAGTATTGGAGTACAGACTCTGTGGTGTCATTTAGGCCAAAATATTCTCTTCTATCACACACATTTGACTCTGATACTGGGCCCATGAAGAGTTACCCTTCCCTAAATCTCCTCTAGTCTCCTTTGCAGCAACAGGAGCCAGTACAGCTTGAACTTTCTTATGTGTATACTTGCATCTAGACTCTGCTTGTTATCCCTTCTGATTTTCAACATTTACTCTTCAAGCAGCTTATTAGAAATATCTTTCATCTTTGGAGAAATTGCTTCCACTGAAAGATAATCTATGATCAAATTTCTCTCATGGTGCTGGTCTGGGAAGATGGGTAGTCCATGCAGATAACAGGAAAGAACACAGGTCCTGGCAGCACCAACAAACACCTTTAGCATGGTGCAGTCCCAGACAGGCTCACATTCATGTCCAGTGCCTGAGAACAAGGACAAGGCTCTCTCCCAGGGGATGGATCCCCAGCTGTGGTGGGAGAGCAGCCTCAGAAAGCAGCAGGATAGTTTCTCTGGAAACCAAGAGCACCCAAAACTGATGAAGATCATGTTCAGGGAGATTTCATTCCTGTGCTTGTGCACATGAACTACTCTGTAGTGTTTGGATGGTGTGTGTCCCCAGTTCACCCTCTGCACACACGTGTGTATGTGCCACTTGGGTAAACTGGGATACTGCTGGGGCTGTGGAGAAAATAAACCTCTGTTCTTAAAAGGAAGTTAGTTACTGATATATTTCACAGAGAAGGTAAAAAACAAATGCAGCGTACAAAAAAGAAAATATGTATGTAAGTGACTAGATCAATACATGAAGCCTCTAAAGACTTTTTAAAAAATTTCTTCATAAAACTGAAATTAGCTGAAAGTGTCTCAGAGTAATGCATAAAGCAAGATGGCACAGATGTCACAGCTAAACTCTGTGCTGATTTATAAGATTATGCTTCATAGTTTCAGGAATGATATCTGGGGTGGATGTGGGAAGAATGAAGAGAGGAGACCCCAGCAGTTCTCTGCAGCAGGTTTTTCCCATGTGGGTCTGTGCTGAAAGCTTGCACCATGATCTGCATTTATGTGAAAGCTTGCTGGGTAGCTGGCTTTACTGGCACCTAAAGCACTGGGACTGTGACAAATTCAAACACAAATGGAAATGTAAAAAACACAGCTTTGGCTAGCTGTAGGGTAATGCTAGTATCTAAATAATTTGAAGAATTGTGTGTGGACTTGGATTTGAAAAACAGAAGTGCAGATAGATGCCTAAGCAGAAAAAAAAATACTGAAATGGG
Source organism: Parus major (assembly GCF_001522545.3). NCBI lineage: Eukaryota > Metazoa > Chordata > Aves > Passeriformes > Paridae > Parus > Parus major. The sequence goes on from NC_031783.1 coordinate 4,879,179, forward strand.
TTTTGTATGGGATAATGTGAGCAAAAGGCAATGACAGGTTATTTCATATCTGAGATACAGCTGTTAGCAGATTTCCCCCAGTTCACATCTGACCTTCAACACTGGGTTAAGTTTTCATCCAGTGGAGGAGGGCAATGCTGGATGCTCCTTGAGCAAAGAATGGGGAGGAAAGCTCCCCATGTGTCATTTCAAGACATGCTACATGTTTAGTTTCTAAAGTTAGGATAGCTTTCCACTGGAAAGGGGAATATTGAACTTCCTCATGAGGGACAAGAGGAGTTACTCAGGTTGTAGGTCTAGATATTCATAATCTGAACTTTTCCTTGATGAACAGAGAACGAGCATGAGCCTGCTAACGCCTTTTTGACCCTGTTTTGAGTGAAAAGTCAGATTAGATGACCTCTTGTCCCTTCCAACATGAATTATTCTATAATTCTGTCTACATGCTTTTATCTCAAAGCTTGCTGTGGTTGTCAGGATTCCTGACAAATCACACCAATGGAGTAAATATTGGACATTTTCAAGGAGAGTTTATTGAATGCCCAGGAAGGCACAATTATTCAAATATGTACCAAATTATGCTGGGCATAAAAGCATTGTAGTCAGGAGAAACGTGAAAACAGAGACATAAAAAGAACAAAAAACAAAACCAAACGAGAAAAAGCACAAACACAGAAATATAGAATAGAGGATGGGAAGAGAAAGGAGGTAACTATTTGATGGCCACAAAGATGAGACACAGACTGTGTCTGGAGATTCATGTTACTGTTAGTGAATAATGTTTGGTGGCACTTGAAAGAGGAAGAGGTTTTGAATGGATCCAAGGAACCTCCAGAGCCTTTTAAGCCAGAGGCAGAGATAATGAGTCTCTGCTTGTGCTCACTGGTAAGCTGTTTTAGTTGCAAGATAAATTAAATTTAGGGAAAAAATAGAACCTTTAAGCCTCCAGAGTTAATGTTGCAGTTGAAATCATTTTTCTATTCACCCAGGAGCTGAGTGCCCACAGAACCTTTGTGGTGTTGGAAGACCAGACTAAAAATGGTAGGAAAGACCAACAGCCAGGGTATTTTTCTGGCTGTGTGGTTACTGGCAAAGCCAGGCTTGGACACTGGAAGTGTTTGGTTGGGATTTTTTAACAGTGCCTTGTAGGAATCAAGGGACTGCCTGCAGGATCTCTCTGCTGCCATGCACAAGGCTCTTTTCAGAAGTCCCCAGAGCAGTTCTGATAGCATTTAGATGGCCTCTGATCGGGTGGGTTGCCAGGGGTGTGCATGTCCTCACCTGCTGGGATGCAATAGAGACTGAGGAGCTGTGTCCTGCCAGAGCCCATCCCTCACTCTGCAGCTCAGTGAACCAGACTCAGCCACACCAGGGCACTGGGTGGTTCCTTACCCCAAAAATGAAGCTGGGAAGGCAGAGTCCAGCTGCTGCAGCATCCCAGCATGGTGTGAGGAGCAGGGCA